>NW_007577864.1:488782-580970 GCF_000690725.1 Stegastes partitus | reverse complement strand
AGCCACTGTACGCAGACGATGTTTGACTTTCACATGAGATTGCATAGCGCATCAAATGACTCATAATACATAATAATGTACTAATAAACAAAAAGACTACTGTATATCTAGCAAGTTTATCAAAGTGTCCTAATAACAGCGTGGTTTTTTTAAGATTTCCAACATCACTGATAATTCTGCAAAAGTGTAATTATGAGCTACTACTTTATGAACAGTCAAATTTAACGATGAGAGCAGCTGCAGTTGAGGACAAAACCTGAGGATGACCACTATGTACCAAATGATTTAAGTGCAGCTCATAAATGCACGCAAGTCTCTCATATGGATCCTCATGCTGCAGGTATTTAATAAAGTCAGAAGAAAGACTCCTACAAACAACTGGAAGCAATACACTAAATACAAGCTTGACTATAACTAATCTAGCCTGATAGGGCTAGAGGATAGGGTTGAAGTGATAGCATACAGTTGGGATTTGTGGTCTGCTGATGGAGATACAGAAATGCCACAAAGTCCAACTTAGAAAGATGCCGTCACAACTTTTACAGAAAAGTGACCAAGGTGCTCATACAGACAAGAAGCAATCATGTTCAGTTGTTCAGTTTTGTTAGATTTAATAAGTGTGAGTGAGTAATACTGCAAAACAGTCACACAGAGATACATTTGACCCACTAATGTGGTCCTATTAAGCAGGTTTTGTAACTTACAATAAACAAAATTACTAAATTTCTTTACAATTTGTGCAGGTACAACCTCTCTTAGACTCATCTGTAGGTGTAAATGTAAATGTCAGCATCTGGATTTCCATCCAAACCGATCATCATTTTAACTGAATTTTCTGAAAATCTGCAAAATATTATGCAAATTTCTGAATGTTTCAGTCCACTACTGTTGTGCAAATATTAAGAGTTAGTTAAGGAAGATAAGCAGTAGGGGGCCCTGATTCTACAGCCAAGTGCTATTACACAAGTTTTTAATTTTTTATTAAAAAAAAAAAAAAAAAAAAAAGCACAATGAGACTATGTAATTACAAGAACAAGTGAAACATCAAATAAGGTAAAACAAACCATGAATGTATCAACTTCATACTAACCCCTTGGTGATGGAGAGCAAACTGGACAACAGAAATACACAGTTTTGAACGAATACACAAATAAACACATACAGCTATGTGCTCCTCAAAGAGTTCTGGTAACTCCAACCCTCCAGTGATATTTAAGTCTTGTGATTTATGTACAGTATCATCCATTTGTGCACCTGGTTCTCCCAGAAATCATGACGTTCTACAACTAAACTGCATTCCCATTTTAGAAAGTAAAGTATTTTCTTTGTGAAAGGTAAGGCTGTGACAGAGAAGGCTTCCAGTGTAAAGAAGCCATAAAATTTGTGTAACAAGGCAAAAGGTGGCTTCCCATCATGTGTTGGACCAGTAATTGTGCACGTTTTTACTGTAGGTAAGTTTAGGTACCAAGATTACGTGATTAGTTTTAGGAAAAGAGCCCAGTTCTGGTTCCTAACTCATCTAATATTTGTTTGAGAAAGAGTAGTGATAGTAAAGCAGTAAAATAAAATACTGTGCGTTGTTATTTGAAAGATTTGTTGATTTGAAACAAATTTGATATACCAATAAATGTAGTTCAGGAAAAAATATGGTTCCCTCAAATCAAAACTGAGAATGCAGTTTAGTTCTACAGGAATGTGATTTTTCAGAGACGGGGCTGTTCCATTGCACTTAGTCCCATTTATGTTTTTGTTGACAGACCAAGTGTTCTACCAAGAAGTTTCCACTCAGGTGTTTTCATGCACAAATTGAAAATGCACATAAAAACTTACCTTGTGATGGATGAAGGTCTGACTTATTTTGTCAGTCAAATTCTGATATGAATATAAATAAACAGTGTATTAAGAGAATTCCAGAAACAGCATTTTAAGTAAATCTTCCAACTAGCAAGTAATGGCTTCTGATAGACAAACAGGAGAAGCGGTTTTGACAGGGAGAACTTGGTGAAACCTCTGACTTCTGTGCCATCAATCACAGACGAATACCAAGGATCTATACCTAACTTTCTTTCTAGAAAACACACAACATAACAGCATTTAGAGGGCTACATGGTCCTGCAGCCAAGACTCTGCGAAGCAGACAGCTCAATATCTGGCCTTAGTGCGGCTTGTCAATGCAACACCAAACTCAAGACAGAGAGAGATGGGGGGTGGGTGCAGGGAAGGCTTTTTTAATTATCTGTGGTTGGGTCCGACTGTGCATCATCATTAGAGAGACTAAATAGCAGTGGTCACTGACTCAGGTAGTGGTAAACGGCACAATTAACAAGCTGAGGAGGGAGAACTGTATTCAATTTGAAAGCCTTCTCTCCTAATCCATCTCCGGTGATCAGCAGTGCTGCTGAGCTACGCCCTTTTACATTCAATTACATTAATCAGGTTATTACCCAGCAAAAAGTCAACATTTTAATCAAGAACTGGCAAAGTAGGGCAGGACATTATACCTAAACAGGAAAGTGGCAAAGCATGGAAAGCTTTTTAACTTCTGGAAGCCTATATTTTGCTATTAATCACATTTTAAAGTCCTCAATTTTTGGCATTCACCAGAATACATATGTCATCATGTCTACATTTGTACAAGTCTGAATTAATCTCATCTTCATCCATGAACGCGTGCAGCACCCGTCAAGAATTCAGCTAAGTTTTGTTTTTTTTTTACTCGTCTAGGCTGCAAATCCTCTTGGATATAATCCTTGCAGGTGTGTTTTACACACCTGCAGGGTTCACATCCCAATAACTCTTCTGATAGTCACAAATTCCTTTGACATGCTCTTTGTGGAGACTCTGGAACTACATTCTCTAACACAAGTCATTATTAATATATGGATATCGGTGGAAACAACTTGTCTAAACGTACGGCTCACTATCCACTGTGGTCAGGTAGGGGATTATTTCATTCACAGCAGAAAAAAGCCAATTAATATGAATATGTGCTTACTTCACAACCAGTTCAGGTTGGCTTTGCTGACTGATTGCTGACTGAACACACAAAGTGAATCTAATTTAGTAGAACCTCTGGCTAAGCAGTAGTTTCTCACCCATTTTCTCCCACTAACAGGGAAGAAATCAATTCCCTGGCATCTATGACATTCAGGAGATGCTTGTCTTGTTTTTATTTTATTTATTTTTTATTCCCACACTTCTTTTTGCATTTTGGCTTGTTAGGAGTTCTGTGATGGCTGACCCAGGGATTGGGTTCTGATTAAGGGAGGGAAATTCTTGTTGTCCACCCCATAATGAGAGAAGACAGAGGTGAGAACAGCTCAATAGCAGAGATAACCACTCTTTGATCCAAACGGTCATGCAGAACCTATACTCGCTGCATCGTCAGAAAGTGTGCTGTCGAGCTGCTCGCTTTTAAATCCCCCCTCAAAAACTTTGAAAAGGAAGAACCTGATTAGAGAGAGACGGGTTTGTTTTATTAGTAATAATGTAAAACTAAACCAATATGAGTTTGCCTGTTTTGTTTTTTTAATAATAAAGCTGGCAAATGATCATATTGTTTCCAGGTCACAGCCTGCAGACTACTGCAATATAATAATTGACTTCTTACACTCAGTTACACACAAACAGCAGCCCAGCGACACGGCATCTTCACACATTTTCAAAATATTAAACTGTCTAAGTGCCATTTCTGAATCCCCACTAACAAGACCCATCTCAACTTAAGATGTCTTGTTAAATTGAGACCTTGTTCCCCAGTGGACTTAAATGTAAAACATATCTCTACCCTTGACAAGCAATGTTAATCCATTTAGTGTAACGAACTAACATGTCCCTAATTAAAATATGCCTTTTAATGATACATACTGACATCCTGGAAAACACTGTCACGCTTCCCTCCTTTAATACAGGAATATGCTAATTGCTTCAGTAACACTGGTGTTCAAATCCCAAGGCTACCACAACATCCTGAGGGAGTTAATGTGCTGGGGTTTTGAAACCTTTGTTCATATAAAAAAAAAAAAAAAAGCCCCCCTCCTTCAATGTACTGTTTCATTATGACCATTTTGGCCACGGGAAAAATGTCAGGGAGCTTGAAGGACTGACACTGTTGATTTACATTCATTTACAGACATTCAATTTACCATCCAGGAACCTCCTGGCCTCATTCTACACCTTTTTAGTCCACCACCTCACCTATAGGTGTTGGAGGGCAGAGAGAACGCATCAAGCTTCCACCCCATCCCGTGGCAGCTCATTTAAAACAAATCAGGTTGATTGCTGAGTTGCCGCGCTCACAAGCCCAGGTGATAAAGCAATTAAAACTCTCTAATTCTGCAGTTCGGAAAAGGGCAGTAGGTAATTAACTATATATAATGTAATCCTTTTGTTGGCCCTTCCACATTTGATTTTTGTTTCGTGATGTGCGTGAGGATGTTTGATGGGCAGTAAGGGACAGGTTCATGTGGGTGGAGTTTGCAGCCCTCTGTGGCAGGGACCCTGGATGAGAGTAGGGCGTCAGTTAATAGGCTCTCTCTGGACAGATGAGGTCCATTAGGAGGTTAATTTAAAAATGAATAGAGGACATACAGAGAGAAAAAAGTGACAGAGACAGAGAGAGAGGGCTGAGCTCAGACCACACACCACATTGAAAAAGCCAAAAAACAAAAAATAGCATCAGATATTTTTCTGTGAAGCAATGTTGCTAATTATACATGCGATCACTAAATAACCGCAGACTCAGAAGGTCCATTTAGCCATATTCTCACAAATGACCGAATGAAAACTGCTCCACACCAACCACAAGTGAACCCTATCACTTCCCATCCATGAGGCCACTTCTTAAACATTGAGGCATTGTTCAGATGCATGGACTGCAGCCCCTGCCTCCCAATTTCCATTTCTTTCCCCCCTGCAGAAAGGCTGAATCTGATCCGGACCCATTGGTGTGTGGATAATGAAGGGGTTACCAGGAGCTGGGAGAGGCCCAGTAATTCCCTGCACCAGGGGACTGGGTTTTTGGGTGGGGTTTGGATGAGTACCCCTGCTCTGTGATGCATGCACTCATGTGAGCTTGTGACAGCCTTTACCCAAATCCAAGGCCAGACATAGACGCTGCATGTATTATATAGAGATACAGTACAGAACCCAGCTTCAAACGTTTTATTGCTGCAGAGATGCTTTCTTTCCATACAAATGGATCTCATGCTGTATAAATTAGTATTTTTATTACTTTAATCTTCTGTATATATTTGAATGAGCTGCAAAAATCATCGCATCTGTTCGAGTTTCAGCTCAGCTTTTAGAAATCCGTTTCACACGTGTCTCTTCTTAAAGACTCAAACTGATAACATGGAATCTAAAAGACATGTAAATAACATTTTAAATGTTGTACTAAGTTCATCATCCTTTTTTTTCAGTAGATGTGGGAGTAACCCCGCTCAATCTAAGGTCACTAAAATTAGCATATCATTTGGCAAAATGGTTAGCCAATACGTGGGCGTCTCCCTAAGGGGGGTCACCTTAAACATCAGTGTTAAGGCACCAAGAGACCCCTACGTACTCCAGGGTTAAGTATCTCCACTTCATTATGATAAAGATGTGAACAACTAGCCAACCTACCAACGCTTTCAATAGACATTGAAAGCCTGACTCATCCTCTCTCAGGACCCGGCATGAGCCTCCATCCATCATCTGAATACTCCAGGCCCGAATCATTGCCGATCATTATAGTAACAGAGAGAGTCCTGATGATTGGCCGTGATTATAAGATCACAGGGATCTAAGGGGTGATCCATCATGCCTGGTGGCACACTAACACCTCTGTGTGATGGGGTTCACCTCAGGGGTCAGGGCCAGGTCAGTGAGAGCCCCTCCACAGAGAACACCTCCAACGCTCCCAGTTATCCCCAGTTAACTCCCACAGTGCCAGGAAAAACCTTTACTATTTCCAGTTAGATTAATTCATCGTGCTGAATTAGCAATCAGTAAGAATATGTTTAGATAGATAGATAGATAGATAGATAGATAGATAGATAGATAGATAGATAGATAGATAGATAGATAGATAGATAGATAGATAGACAGACAGAACTCCTCTCTCGATGGCGGCACCATTGACCCCATCCGACTTATTTCTCAAAACTGGTGCAACACAACACAGTAACCCGAGGCTGTGTGTTGTCATCCAAATGAGATAAGTTTATTTTCCCTAGACCAGCATTTGTTCCATCAGCCTGTAGGGTCGCAGACCACGCTAGGAAGCAGTGGGGAGTCCCTCTCAGCACCTGCAGCTCTAGCGAGGTGGCCCGCTAGCAAGGAAAGGCTTTGGCCGCTGCCCAAATATCTGCCTGCACCTTCTGTGCAAACGCACCAGCCTTAGGAAACCAGGAGGCAGCAATATTGTGGAACAAATGTCCTCTAATCTCAGCCTGCTGGTCTGGGGTCCTTGGTGGGGCCTCCTCGTTGTCCCATCCTTTGCCTTTTTGCTCTTAAAGTGTGATCTGGATGGTGACACTGTACAGTGTTACTGAGAATAGGCCCCGCCTACGGAGGAGTGACGACACCAGCTACATCCAGCAGCTCCAGCTGCATAGTACTTGTTATTATCAGCAGATCATGCAGCCATCAGCAGTTATGATGTGCTAATGATGTATGGACAGTGGAAAAAATTCATATTAGAGGACAAGGAATGTAAGACTCTTGACTCATAATGAATATTTACAACATCTCTGTATAACATTATTTAACAGCAGCAACACCTTGTTTACAGGATATTTTAGAAAGCGTGAAAGCGTATCATTACATTAAACGTTTCTTTATAAATAAAATTATATTTAAGCAGGATACGGACTTTTGTATTAAATTCTGTAATTAATGTGTCAGATTAGCTCATAAAATCACATTCTTTGTGCTGCTGTCTTTTGCAGGAGTTCTGAGGAGTATATATACAGATTTCTAGCTTGATTAACCCGATGACTATCTTGTGAGGACCTATCATAATAGCTCATTAAATCTGTGAACCGTGAACCTGATTTCCACTTTTGCTCTTATAAAGTTTAGAACATTTGGGGATGATGTTCGCAGCTCAGAGAACACTCATTACTCCTGAAAATATTGCGCAATATGATTAAATATATTCTGAAATATATAAATACAGCCTTCAGACTCCCAAATATTTAACACACAGGGTTCTCTTATCTATATATATATTCTAAAAGAGAAATGGATGCTGGATAAGCAATGAATTTAAGAGGGTCATAGTGCCTCTTCATAAATCTCATGTTAACTTCACGCTAACACTTTATTCATCAATCATCACTGGAAGTTGCCTTTGAAAATTAGAAAATAAGAACTCAACAATTTTGGCTGTTTTGTGTTCAGAAGTCTTTCCTAAGTCTGGAAGGTACAGTGGGAATTGAAATATGATACAATAACAACACAGTTTTCAGCAACCACTAGTACAAATCCTACCACATGTCTGTATAAAGGCTAATGCAAACTGAGGTTGAGGCAGTCATTGGTTTTTATATTGTGCACTGTATGATCACACAAAAAACTCTGAGTTAAATCTGTCAGAAAATACATTAACAGGTATTTACTATGTGGCTGTTTATGATGAAATGATTAATTAATTATGCCAATGATGCTGAATGAGGTTGAGAGGTCTTTCAGGAATTATATGTTTATAAGTCAAAATCCTACTGACATGTAATTGTTAATTCAAGATATTAAGGGCTACACTAGTGTAACACGGTTACTCTTGAATGTTTACTTACTGAGACATGTCATTTTTAATAATAAACACGATGTCGTTTCAATTAGATTACACTTTTCTTTAACTATTTAGGATGTATTTAGCAGCAAAAAATCATTTAATACCTGGTCATGACACACTATAATGTAGTTGCAAACAGATGTAAGCATTTATTAACAAGTACAGCACCGTCTGTGGGCAACAATAAGTAGAGTTTTATACTGTAAGTTATTGACATCTACTCAACACTGTATACTATCTATTAATAAACACTTACATTGTCTTCATATGTGTGGACTGCTATATTACAGTGTTTTAAAACTCATCATTAAAGCGTTATAAATAGTTATCCTCTTTCAAAATGTTAAATTACCTCCCCTGACCCCAACAAGGTGGAATTTTTTCACGTACTGTATGGTTTCAATCCACTATTTATTGTATATTAAATAAACTAGTTATATTTAATATAACTGAAAACAAATAGAAATTATACCAGCTTGGGAAATAAATTATCCTACAGTATTTGTACATTTCAAAACTTAGATTTCTATCAGAGTTCCTGCATACAAAGTAAATTCCAGTCCATTCAGTCACTGAACAAGACCTGTGTCTTTTGTAGCCCGGCACACGAGAAGATGCCCTGTGAAGTGTGTTATTGGAAAATAATATTTGAAATTATTTTCCTGATCACTGGCTTATCTCTTGGAATTTTTCCACCTCCAGAGAAAAGTTCTGCAATTTGAACAAAACAAACAGAAAAGCACTCATCTACAGTGACTGAGATTTATTTTTACTGTTCCAAAAACTGACTTTCCATTTTTCATAATCAGTTCTAATAGATAACAATTAAACCTTAGAGTGCATGAAAGAAAGGAGTTTTCTGCTTTCAGATTCAGTGTTCACATTGTTCAGTGTTCACTTTTTTTTTTTTTTTTTTTGTTTAGTCGCTTAAAGAGGAGACTGTAGAGCAAGGAATACGTGGCAAAATGGCCAAATCTAATAATAATGCTGAGCTGATATGTAGTAAATATACAGTATATATGTGTGTGTGTGTATGTGGTGTATGTGTGTGTGTGTGTGTGTGCATTTACTTCAAATGAGCAGTTGACTGGGGGGTGGAGAGTGTATCTATGGCAACAGTCTGGTCCCCAGCTGTCACGGTGAAGAAGAAGATGGGTGCCATGAACGAGAAGACCACTTAACCTCAGCTGCTCCTCAGCTTAGGGGAGTCAAGATGCTGCAGAAACCCTTACAGAACCTCACTTAATATGTAGACAATAACCCCCCCTCACCAGACAAAAGATGACTTCAAACCAGCCAGTGGAGGAGAAAGAAAGAAAAAAAAAAAGACCATTGCAGAAGCTCCTTTTCATGGTGGAGTTCACTATCACAAGCTCCAATACAGCAGATGGAATGTTTTAGGGGTACGAGAGGGGGGAAATTGGCAAAAGCTAATTCAGTCTGGTTTAACTGGAGAAGTGCTTTAATTGTTAACTGTTAACTTCTGATAGAGGGATGCCAATTTGCAGCAGATTTTTAACTCTGCTGTAACCATCTGCCAGAGTTACATCAAACTACACAGAGTGAATACAAAACAAATTGGTGGAAGAAGTAGTTTGGGTGTCTGTGGAGGTCTTTTCAAAAATGGAAAAGATGGACTTTATTCAATTGCAACACAGGAAATATGTTATTATAGTACGAATTTGCAAGAGAAACTATGTTTTGAATGATATGTATTTGCATCTCAGCTACAATCTTGGTCAGTGTAATGGGAAAATAATTTTAATGAATATGTCTAGTCAGTAGCAAAATGTTTTATATGAATATTTTGTGATGTGTAATTCGGTGAGGTCATATTTCATACCTTTTTTCTATATTTATAAGGTTAAAGATTGTGTATTGAAAGCACAGAGTATTAATGAGGAAGCCAAGCCAGTATATATATATATATATAGACAGTATATAGCAATACAAACCCACATACAGTATGGTTTGCTCTGGCTATAACAACAAAATAAAATAACTGCACATAGTTATTCAGATGCCATGCAAATTAAATGCCTTCTGTGTTGTAATCTGAGTGATAAAACCATTTTATGAAGTACATTTGTTTGCAAAGGGGGTCAATATAGTACCTGTAGCAAATTAGAGACACTACAGAGACTGTAAACGCACTGGGTCATAACACCGAGGGCTGCAACTAACAATTATTTTGATTTTCCATTACTCTGATTAATCGTTCAAGCATTAAAATGACAGAAATTAGTTACTCACAGTTTTCTATAGCCCAAGGTGATGTCTCCAAATGACTTGTGTTCTCCAAACAACAGTTCAGAGATAAAAAGATATTAAATTCATCATGATACGACTCAGATAAAAGCAGCAAATGTTCACATTTGAGAAGCAGGAAGCCGAGAATGTTTTGATATATTTGCTCGAAATGACTTTTACAGATAACTGACTAAGAAAATATCTGCTTCTTAATTTGCTCTCACTCAGTTAATAGATGAATCAACTAATTTATTCAGCTCTAATAATAGTATAATCATTTGGATTCATTATATTTGTGTGTTGCAGAGATTTAAAAGCTATTTCTTAGCAGCACTAGTTATTAGAAATGAAACTTGCCACTCCTGTTTTTGGTAAAAGATGTTCAAAACTTATAAATTCTACTTCTTTATCAGCACCGAAGTACTTTTAGGGACACTGTGCACCAAGTTAATGGGGAAAAGACACAATCAACAAAAAGCACTCCCTTTATCACACCTGCTGTTGAAAAAGTGAATAATTTGGGGGTCATCAGCTGACAATGCCGGAGTGACTGACTGAGTTGACGTCGGAGGGAAGGTGGTGGGTGATGGAGGGAGGCAGGGAGTCTGACAGGGTGTCGTCGCGGCTGTGACACGTATTGCCAGTGACAGAGGTTAGGGGGTCAGACAGGAAGGTCTGTTGTTATGAAGGGGAAGCGGACTACATTGTTGAGCCCTCTGACTGAGCGGCGATGGCCTAATCAGGCTCTGCGGCTGCTGTCTGACATAAACAACACAAGCTCCTTCTGTGTTTTCTCCTTTACCTACCACCGTCTCTTTGTCTGCTCCCGTCTCCGCTTCTTTCCCAGCGACTCTCTTCTCTACATCCCAAAACTCTCCTCCCTCACGAAAAGCAATATTTCTTTTTCTTTCTCTCTGTCACTTCTTGTAACATTTTTCTTCCTGTTTCTCTCTCCACATCATTCTATCCCTCTGGCGTAGGCATCACTTACCCTGGCTTTCTGTATGTGCATGCATTTGTGTATGAGTGTGTGTGTGGGTGTGTGGGTGTGTGTGCCTTTGCCTCAGGCCCTCCCATGGGAGGCTTCACAGGCTTTAGAGGCCAAATGAGGTGTAAGTCTATTAAAAAGGCAGAGCCAGTGTGCAGATTCCCAGCATGGCATGTCACTGAAGTGCAGTTAATTTCCACTTGATCAACAGTAGATGTGTTGCAGAAGTGAGCAGAGAGAGACTGACAGGTCAGCATCAACACATCTGCCAGCCTCCTTCTTGTCTCGGCAGCCTCAGGTGAACTTTTAAGGGCCCTCCCATGCTTAAGATATAGCTGTTACCGAGGTTTACGTTGCAAAAGCAGCCCGCAGATCGTTGTGGCGAGGTCATTCCAAACACTGTCAAACTTTCCACATAAATTCCGGGGAATGACAGATTGGTACTGCATCTCCCTGCAGTTCATTTGCAATGGAGATTCTGTTGATAACCATTCAATAGAAACAGGACAAAACAAGCATGTTTGTAGGCACCACATAGTCTGCTGTTTGCATATATGTGCCACAAAATCCCGTGAAAGGACAGAGAGATTAAATAGGCCTGTTTATTCATATGAAGATGACAAATGTAGCGAGCAGGAGGAAAACGAAAGGCTCCGAGGACACTCTATTTATTATAAGAGCGCCTGTGGGTCATTGTGTTTTTATCTAAATCAGGTCCCAGCCCATTTTCCCAACCCGCACCACCAGGCCAGACGCATGTGTTTCTGCTTAACCTATTTTAGGTATTTAGGCATTGTTTTGAATATATTTTTCTGCGCACATAAAGAACTTATCAAGAGCAATAAAATACGCTGATACCCCCCAAAAAAACAACAATCGTGGATACTCTATCTCATTAGGTATGAATTATAATTAGCAACTGCTGCGAGTTGGTCTAAACAGAGTGTGTATTGTGAGCAAAGTGACACGAGAGCAGCGTAACCAGAGTCTGTCAAGGCTAATTACAGGTGATTCTGAGTGTAGCTTGCACTGCTAAAAAATTTAATTTGCTATTGATTTGATACTTAAATGGTCTACGTCCATTCCTATCATTATAACATGGAAGCAGGGCTGCCAATACACAAAGACCACGGACTCTTCAGGGTGACTGTGAGGGAGTTTTTGTACACTCAGCACCAAATTCATTTCTAACATCTAAGTTTACTAAGTCACACCGGTTGGTCCTCTCTTCAGAATCACATGTTGTGGAAGTTATTAATATGACAAGGAACAAAAATTTAACACCATTTTCACAATAATCAAATCAAAGTGACACAAAGACTTTTAACATACAAATACAACACATCCATAAATTGTAGTACATAATATTGTGTACAAAAATGTATACAAAATATTGTGATACAGAAATTCAAAATCCAGCACTCTATGTTATTAATGTCTGTAAATTAAAATCTTGTGTTTACACTAAAAAAATTATAATTGTTGGAGCAGCTTAAATTCATTGCCTCAATTGGTAACATGCAATTAAATTAAGTTCATCCAGATGAAGCTAACAAGTAATATAAATGCTATCGGTTTAAGATGCATGTACTTAAATCATTAGATTCCTCTCACATGAACAGTTTGAATTATTGCAACTTTATTTTTCATTCGACTTGGTGTTCTCTCCCTTTCTGTACTCCGTAATCCTTCTGGAAGAAAACAGCAGCTGAGTTGCAGCTGAAGAAACTTAAATATCATGACGTATCATGAAATGAAATGAAAAATATTTTATTTATCCCAGAAAGGAAATTCAATATCATAGCTTTACTTCAACCACAGCTCAAACTTATTTTTTTACAGTGCATTATTATGGCAATTGTGTACATGTTTGCACAAAATTCCTCTTAAATACCATTGAAATAGTAATTCGAGAAACTTAATTTCTTATGATTAATGAACTTAAAAACTTGTGTTTTTGCTCCAAATCAATAAATAAGTGGTAAAGATAATTCCTCTGATTTAATGTAGTATGTTGGTAGAACATAATTTCAATAGAAGTTGTCATAAATCAAAAACAATAATGGAAGCTGCTGCCTTAACTTTATATTTTATTTTTTTCTGTTAAGCCCAAACATTAGTTTTTAGAGTGCACTGTATTCATAGATTTCAACGCAGACTCTGGTCTCCTAAAGGATTGTATGCAAATATGTCTGTCAGGACTCACATGTATATTCAACTGTGAAAAGAATTACCTTCAGGTTTGACTTGATCTTTTTTTTAGACATGAAACTTGTCAAAGTCATCAGTGAATGCACACTAATGTCCTGGTTCTGTCTCTTATTCCAATTTAAATGTTTAATATTATGCTTACATGGCATATGAAGATCAGTCATATTTACACATTACTGCTACAGAATTCTTTCCTTAACATAGCCACTGAAGGAACACAGCTTGGTTTTCAGCCGGCCGAACTGTGCTGAATTTACTGTTCTGCTGGATTAAGCGTCTTCATCTAATCACTGGCGATTAAAAACAAGTACTACAATACAATGTATGCTATGCATTACTAATTTTAGACTTTCACGTCTATTTCAACATGTCATACAACATTTATTACATACCTTTTAAACATGAAAGATGTCTGTTGGATCATATTACTCCAGTTTCTACTAAAAAATTAGGCTTTCTTAAGTGCTTATTTAAGCTTCTGAAACCAGGATATACCATTAAATGTGCACAACATTCAACCAGAATGCTGTAACAGCTAGCCCTCCCTAACCAGGATGCCTGTGTGTCATATCAGATACCAACGTATAATGAACGAACTGCCAAATCTGCACAGTCATGACGACGTAAAATGCCCGACGCCAGATTAATAGAACGTATGAAAGGTTAAGTTGCCCCTCAAAGTGCGTATATAACTTGTGCTTCTCCTGTGACATAATAATGATTCTACAAAAAGAAGATGGGAAACTTTTGAAAGCCAGCGGGTTTTGATAAAGTTAAGCAGGTACTTGCAATCAAACGGAGCATTTCGCTGCAGTCAGCCTGCTCTGTGTGTGGTGGCTGAGGGGGGCTGAGGTCAGTAGCCCAGCACTGACCTCTCTGGGCCCATTTCTCTGACAGACATTTGTCACTCTGTGGAGAGCTGCGTGCGGTAATAGATTATTGACCACCTCAGCAGTCCCATCACTCCATACAGCTCAGATCCTCAATACAGCCACCTTTATCACCACGCAGAAGGCAGAAGAAAAGACAGACAGCAACAGCGTGAGGAGCACATGTTATGATGAATGAAAAGCTGATACTTTAAACTGAAGCGCCGCTGTGTCTTATTACATGCATGTGAATTATTGTGCCTTTAGGAATCAGAGCACGCTGACACCAAAACCTGACCACACACGGCAGAATTAAATGGCTCCTTCAGAACGAATATCAGTCTCTAAACTGCTGCACACCAGCAAGGGGACACTGTATGTATAGGAGTCTATTAATTAGAAAGTCAAAAGCTGTTCCTTTAAGAGCGGATGCGACACTGGTCTGTCTCTGATGAATTAGGGGGAAAGTAGGTCTTTCCTCCATATTGTGTGTTTTTTTGTTTTGGCACATTCTGGGGTCCTTAATTGTATGATAATTCATCTCGGAGCACTAATTTACCCCCTGCCAGTCGTTTTAAATGTTGGACCATTTTGTGAACCAGCACTCAGAATTAGAAATGAGCCGATGGCTCAAAGAAGTGTGTCTTCCAGCTAAGTAACATATTTCTACCCATATTTTTCAGCACTTTTTTCAACATTAGGGCTTTGGGCAGATGAGTTCCCATATGTGGTCTTTTCTGACAGAAAAACATTGTTTTAATGTTTGATGTTTCACAATTTGCCTCTGTCTCGCTTCTCAGCAAAGTTTAATGGTAATCACTTATGTATAACAGAAAGACATGTCTTGGCTTTTCACAGTTAGGCTTACAAGAGAATGAATAAGTTGTGATATTTATAAACGGTGGTACACAGAAAGACAAAATAGCAGGAAACATTGTGCAGCAAATTAGCACGCATACATAATGATTCAGAGCCAGTGCAGTGTGATGGTTTTGATGTGGCATGTTAGGTCTGCAATATGTCCCTCTCCAGCAATTCATATAATAACTACCTGCTGTTCAGATTCTTGGGCCCTGTCTGTCATGCGATTGGGGGACATTTAGGCTTATTTTGCCATTGCTTATTTAGCCACGGGAGGCCTATTAATTTCAGCAGGCCCTGTCCTCTCCAGGGGCGATCACTACCCGCAGCACGCACGTCCCATTGTTTAGTTCCATTTACATCTGTGGTCAATGAATAATGACAGCTCCAACACAGCCAAACACATACTTGCACACAATGCACAGGGACACAAATAGACACACGAGCTGAACACAGATTTCCCAAATGTAGGGTTAGCAAAAAATAAAAATGGAATTTCTAGGATTTCTGTGCTTTATCTGCAGAAAATTATGATTAAAAGCTGCATAATTTCGAGCGAAGCTGTGGCTTTTTCCTTTGTGATTCTCCGCCCTGTTAGAAATGCTGCTGGTACGGCTGTTATTTTGGCACCCTCCCAACCGTATTTGACCCATTAAATTAGCCACATTGGTTGATATGGTGCCATGCTAATGTTGAGGTTTTCTCTCCATCGGGTGCACAGACTCCTGGCACCCGGTATTTCGCACTGGCTGTGCAAAAGAGGCTGTGCCACTGCTACCACACATCATAGAATATTAACCCTTTTCTGTTCCATGGCAAATGCACCAGATGGCACAGCACAATAACAGCTGTCAATTTCAAGGCAGTGCCTCTTTGGTGGATTTTTCCCCCCTTGCTCTTTGGGACGCTGGGAGGATTTTTTAAGACATAATAAGCGAGCTGATGTGCTGTTTCAGATCGTAATGAATCAAATGTAAGAGAGGAGCAAGAAGCGTGTTTCCTCCCTGGGAAACCAAAGAGGTGTTACAAAGCGAGTGCAACAGTCAGCTGCAACACACAAAACGCTCGCGCAAACACACACACGCACACACATACGGCGTGTGATGGAGCTGTGGAAGAGGTTTTGCACATTGAAATGTAAGACGCCAGGTTGAGGTTTCCCCTCCTTGCACCCGAGTGATTGTAACAGTCATGAGATGAGGTCCCTGGTGCCCCCTCAGCTGCCACTCTAGTTAAATTAAAACTGAGGCCACCAAATACATTCCTCATTGTGGGCCTAAAACGCAGGAAAGTTGTATTTGGCCCAAGTGGCGGCTGGGGAATTGTCCTGCTCACCCAGTCCCATTCGCCTTATTTACATGATAAAAGCTGGAGTCAGGAAGAGCCACAAGCCCTGGGCTGTGGTGTGTGTGTGTGTGTGTGTGTGTGTGTTTTTTTTCTTTCTCCATTTATTCATTTCTTTACCAACATCACTTCACCTCCATCAGAGACTGGTGAAAAAAATCATAGTGGCAATTTGGATTTAGCTTCGCACAGTCCCTAGAAAACAGGTCAGGGAATTGCCTCTGCGCCAGTCACATGTCTCTACCTACATCTTGCCTTGCTGAATTTGAAGAAGAGAGGGTGTTTTACATACCTCTGATTGTCCCATCATTTTGCGATTTGCCAAGCAGGACTTTCCCTGTTAAGGTTTGAACGAGGCCGTTCCTCTACTACTCTTATTCTCAAGAGGATCCCCACCTGCTTCAAGATTACAAGAGTACGAAAAGAGTAATATGGATTTTTTGCCTTAGTCTCCTTTTCAGGTCAATCAACTGACTTTCTTCTGCTGGAGTTATGATAGGCAGACACAAACTGTATAACTGTCACAGAGGTCATCTATCCCTCTCACACTGTGCTTTGTAACTCAATTTCCCACCTGGCTTGAGCTGAGGGTGACACACTGAAGTCAATTCCAATAGCAACTCCCCGAAGTGCACGTCCAATCGAGAACTCTGCAGTTTAACCTGAACGGACTTCATCAATCGCAGAGTTGAGGTAAATCAATTTTGAATTGACCTAAGTCCCAGTGCTCTTTCAGGGGACACTGCATTGTCTATACGTGATGGCTGTTCGCACCTGACTCCGCTAAACGAATCTGACTTAATGACATCACACTGGAGCGTATAACTACCACGCTTGCCAGCGATCCTCGCTCGCATTTCTTCTTCTGAGAGTCTTTTATGCCACAGGTTTTCTCGCCCAAGGCTAAGAGGAGAGAAGTGCAGTCAGCAGGAGGTTAAATCCATACACATCTCCTGAGATCTCATCACACTGATCAGTGCAAGAACTCATATAGTCCTGCAAATGTCTGAGCGCTTGTCAATAGCAACTCTCACTGAGACAAAAGTGTTCTAATTAGAAATTGAAAGTGCAAGCACACTTTATCTGTGTGTCTGTGATGGAGGGAGAGTCAGAGAAAAAAAAAGAGAGAGATGGTAAAAGACTAGTTCGGTGAAGAGAACACTGGAACACGCATATCAGTAAATCTGCATGTGAGGGTCGTCTATTTGTAATTTTCATAATTAGCAGTACACCTTTCACGTCTACAAACGCCTCCTTCATATCCCCCCTGCCATTTCTCCCAAATGGTATCCTCCCCCTTAAAGATTAATTGAAGCTGGAATAAAACAAAATGGTTCCCAGGGGGTGGCCCACTGTTTGTTATTCATGTGGGTCTGAAAACAGCAACAGTAAATCCTCTAAGTTGTTGTTAAGCTGGGGATATTACCATATGTGTGCCATTTCCATAGACTGACAGCTCCCTCTGGATCAACTGGGGACTATTGATCTTGCAGCACTCCATTTCAAGTTAATTGTGCTTGAAATGAGGTCCACACTCCCAGGCATACCTTTGTTTGAAAGGTGGATATTCGTTTTTATTTGGCAGGATGTTGATATCAAAGACACAGGATATATTCCATATTTCGTTTATGTTTATCCTGCAGAAGCAGTTTCTCTTGCGGTGATTGGTCACACAGTCAAACGCGGATAATAAGCTAAGAATGCTAGAGCTTGCTTTTAGTGTTTTCCTCTGTTGTGATTGGACAGAAATAATGCTCCTCCCCTTCTGATAAAGGAGGCAATAGAAGGAGTAGAACATTATGTTCATCATGCAGTAGAAAATATGAGGTCTTTATGTGAAACAGAGGAAGTGTAGGTAAAGTTATGATTCCATATTGACCAATCTTGGAGAAAAATGATGAGACAGATTAATGGATTATTCAGGGGGGGGATTTTTTGGCTCTAAGATTTTGTATATAGTGAAATAATGAGTCATTTACAAGCAGTGGACACGTGCATGCATGTATGACTAGTTGAGGATTTGCTTTGTTAATTTTTCAGTTTTGTGCACAAGATTGCGATTTAAGTTTGTAATTTCTCCCTGGAACTGTGTTGTTTTCATCTTGTATGTCAAAATTAAGACTAAGCGCCTGCCACAGAATTCCATCTAGAGAAAGAAAGCAGACTTTCCCACCAACTGGCCGCCGCACAAACAAACAAACACTTGAGCCAGTATTTCATCTACTCATTTGCGGCGATTATTCAAAGAAAAAGCCTGAACAGGGAACCCTGAAAGCTACTTATTTAAGGATCTAGGATGTTTTTCTTTTCCTGGCCTTGTTTGGTTTTAATTCCTAATCGCAGAGAAACTGTCTACCCGGTAAACTTGTTCCAGACTCTCAGGAAGGTGAACTTTGCTGCTGGAAACCACCGTAGGAACGCTGAAAGTTTCACAGCTTTGTGGCTACTGTACGTACAGTATAATCCCTGTCATGATTAAGTGCAAATCGGATTAGCATATGTGACATATGTGTGTTTTTAGAGCCACTTTTGACAGCTCGACAGAAACAGAGTGTGAGAGGTAGGACTACCAAGGAATGAAGCAAAGTACAACCTCATTAAGACAAAAGAGAAAACGGCGAGGTAAGCTGTGTCGCAGCCCAAATACTGCCACTCTCACTGATTAAACCTCTCAGTCTCAACTGCATCATAATCCTGCCTGGAACTCATGAACGTGGATTCTTTAGGAGAGGGAAAAGAAGAAAAAACACATCCAGAGAGGATGCCAAACGAGTGTCAGTCCCAATCTGAAGACCATCTTGGAATATTCCCATTGCTCGTTCCTGCGAGGCAAAGAGCACTTTGCCGGGATGAGAATAGATGCAAATTCCATCTTCCCCCAGTAATCACTCCCATACCAGTCTGATGTCCCTGACTGTTGCTGGAACCATATCTGTTTGCAATATCAGACAACAACAAATAAAAGGTGTGTAATGGAGGACATTAAAGGGGCCAGTGCATAGAGGCAGGATTTAATTTGCATGGCAGATTAGCCTTCTAGTCCCACTGGTGGGGCAACAGCCTCGAGGGCAAAGTCACCCTGTTTCCCTTTTCTTCCATCTCTTTTATTCCTTTATTAATAGGATCTAGTCTCTTCAAATCCATTAAGTCAATTGAGCAGGCTCATATATAATCTGATTTCAAATCCAGCATGAAAATGCTTAACCAATGGCACTGGCTCCATGCTGTTTTTCCTACTGGAGGGTCCTGTGTGAGAGGAAGGAGACTCAGAGAGAGGATCACTGATCACTAAGATGGAAAAAAAAAAGAGGGGGGGGTTGTAATTTATGAAATCGTGTTTTAGTATTGGGAAATGTTACAATGATGTTACTGAATCATGCATAAAGTAGATTTTTTTTTTTCTGCTGGACACTGCAAAGTCAGTAAAATATCCTGCATCTGCATTTACAAAAAGGGGGAGAAAAAAAATCTCTGAGTGTTGTATACAAAATAAATACATGTTACATCTTCCGGGCTACCTATTTCCAAATCCCAGTGGAAGAGAGAAAGATTGAAAGAGAAAGAGAGAGAGAGAGAAAGCACGGCTGGAGGCTTTTTGGTCTCTGCCCTCTGCGCACTGGCCTGACTGGGGCCAAGTTACGCCTCAGTGCCCCGGCGAGCCTCAGCTTTACACAGGCAGACAAATACACACACACACTCACAGCTGGGGTTACCAGTTATTAGACAGCAAGAGGAAAGAGCCAAGTACACACTTTCACAAAATCATGCATTCATAAATACATTTACACACCCTAAACTCTTCTCTCTACATCACATAACTGAGTGACATGGAGGCGAGCGGCTTGACAGCTTTGAAATGCTGCATAAAAAGGAACAGCGATTACAAATACAAAAGGTTTGTAATGAGCTGCTTGGGCTTTTTTTCTGTGTCAAAATCTTATTTAATATATTTATTTGATGAAATGAAATTGATCTCCAAAGCACCGCGTTTGATAATAATCTGAAACATCTAATCTAAAATCATTTTCGCCATTATTTATTCAAGCTGCCGCATACAAAATCAACATCTGCGAGCGACTCCAGGGGTGTCTTCTGTATTGACTTTGAACTGTTCGCCTAAGGTCTGCCAAATGCATGATATCCGTCACTAAAGGTGCATTATGAATCTTGGGATGTCAACCTTGAATTACATCTGTGCACCTACTATACCCCCCACCCCAATCCACGTCTTATTAACATAGAAGGAAACAGCAGCAGCAACAATGTTTTGCTAACAGTTCATGCATTACTACTCAGGGGAGGTTTAGCACCATGCATCCCTGCATCTCAAACACACACACGTGTTCCCCTGTGTGATTCGGTGGGGGGGGAAAAAAATAACACAACACTGCTGATCAGAGCTGCTCAGCCCGCTTGCTCTGCACTCGGGGCCCCTGACAGAAGCAGTGATGTTTGAGATGCAGGGAGCCCTGAGTTTGTCCATCACTGATTAGTAAAAACTCCTGCTCTTTCTCTCCTCCGAGCTGCAGCTGATGTGCTCGCTCGTGGATCTTGACACGAGCCTCGAACAAGCTTATTTATTACAATAAGACGTAAGTGGACACACACGTAAACAAAGGCGCACCAACGCACGTGCATGAGGTGTGTGCACACGCAGACAAAATGCTTTACATGTGAAAGGACTGTTGTTTAATTTGTAAAACACCGCTCACCAAAGCTGGAGCAAAGCAGGCAATTAGAGGCTCTTCTTCCTGAGCACTTGACTGTATTCCTTTAACCTTTACACAATGATTTATGTCAAAGGATTTGTCACCTTCGCAGTGGGGCCTTCGCACACAGCTTTTCAAAACACACAATAGGGGAAAAAGGAGGGGAAAAAACTTAAAATCCTCCTGTGAGGATTTGGGAACTTATATAACTCCCAATTATCAAAACTTCTTCTTGCAGCCTTTGCAGGCCTCCCCTCTGTTTGTAAGACTCACAAAATATCTACAGTGCCACTGAAGAGTGTATAATGCCTGTGTGCCCACATGACTGGCGAAAACACTCCTGCTCTTTCTGCCCCGCTGAGTCCTGCTGCATAATGGGGGTCTTGAAGGCTCTGGGCTCAGAGCAGGCCTGCCTAACAAAGCCTTGGTGGCTTGCAGCAGACAGGAGAGTGTGTTTGCGAGCTGGTTGCCAAAAACTAATTTTCAGGAGGTTTTCTGTGGGATGCAGTGGCAGCAGCATGACAGTGTGAGGTTTAGATATCTTGGTGAGCGGGGAGGGCTGGGGTTGAGATATGTAGGTCTTTTGTGGAGGTCCAGAGAGTTGGTTCAAGAAGAGGA
Organism: Stegastes partitus; assembly: GCF_000690725.1. NCBI lineage: Eukaryota > Metazoa > Chordata > Actinopteri > Pomacentridae > Stegastes > Stegastes partitus. The sequence goes on along the minus strand of NW_007577864.1, from coordinate 559,343 downwards.
AGTTCACAAATTGGTAGTTCAGAATACATTTCAAAAGTAAGCAAGGTTTGGCTTCCTTTTTTTTTTCTTTTTTTACTTTTTCTCTTTTTTGTTTGTTTCATTGCATTTTTTATTTTTTTAACATTTCCTTCGCTCCATCAAGCAGATATTGGAATTAATTTCAGATTAACCACTAAGAAATCCACTTTCACCCGGCTGTCAGCTAGCGTAGTATTTATTTCACTCACTCTGTATCCATGTCTCATGAGCATTTTTATCCTCTATCCCTTCGCTATACACTTTCTTTTTTCTTTTTTTTTTTTGCTCCACAGTAATGTACCTGTTTACCTGTTGGGTGGTCTTGAGCTGGGCTAAACTAAAGCCCCAGTCCCTGCAATCTAAGTGTAGAGTAGCTGCTAATCCGATTTCAGGAAACAGCCAAGCCCCCACCTCCCTACCCTACAGCCCCCCTCTTGCCTTTCACCATCCCAGCTTACCACGTCTCCTCAGAGAGGGAAGGAAATAAAAGAAAAAACGAGCAACAGCGAAGGAGAGACGAATATTTAAACTTGGGGTTTGGTAATTGGAGTGTTTTTCAGCTAGTACTTTAATAATTCACGACTACATAACCAGGCCTCTTATATGTCTCTGGCCCTTTAATAAGGTGTGACACTGAGGACATATTACCTGCTCACTGGCTGGTCTCTCCTCTGAGTCCACTCTGCCCTCTTTGGGACGTTGCTGAGGCCAAACATAAAGCCGTGTTTCATGGTGCTGGGGCTTATCTGGCCTCTGAAAGTATGTGAGACATGCCAGGAAACAAAGAAGCGTCTCTGCGCCCACTAGCTGGATGAGCATATCCCTTTCACAGGCCACACATCTCCCTGGCTTTACTTATTTGACGGGCTCATGGTGGTTTTTAGCGAAGAGGGAGGAAAGAGGCTGACCAGCGCGGCGTATGGACGTTCGCAGCTGGATGAGAGGCAGAAGTCAGACTCAGTATCAGTCTCCACCACACAGTTAGTCTCGTGAGTTATGTGTAATCATGTCATGTCTCAGTGCGTTTTGAGAAATGTCACATTCTATTTTCTATTTAAGTTTACTTAGATGGCATGTTGTTTATAAATTAAATTCATAAAACTGAATTTCAAGAGTTTCACATTCCAAATTTAGCAAATAACAAATCATTAACTCAACAGTTCTGGATAAAAATGTTGAGGTTGTTGAGATTTTAAAGTTTCTTTTAAAGGTAATTTCCTCTCAGCCTTGTATTTGTTAAAATGACGGCTTTGCTGAAAAAAAAGAAAAATGAACGAACTAACAATATCACAATAGAAACACTCCAATTAATGCATTCAAAATGTAACGTCTTTCGTGAAAATAAAATTAGATTTGCGAAATGTATAAGTAAAGGTGCACATACTGAAGAATGGATCCTGGTGGGTTTGTTAAATCATAAATGCAGTATTTTACAGTGTGAAGCATCTTGCTGTTTCAATCTTTACTACAATATTTCTGCAGATAAAACAATTATCTATGAAGTAACCAACAACTACAAACACAGGAGACAAAAATAAGTGCATTCTATAGAGAGCAAAGGAAGATATATGTAATGAATGTTTAGTTTTTACTTCTTTTATTTCCCCCCACCACCGCCCAAAGATTATAGACTGCGAGATGATTAAGCAAATGCTTCATTTTGCATGACCCATATATACAGCGTCATTGTGAGGAAAGAATTGGGCCAGAGTGACAGTATACGTTCAGGCTGATAACAGATTCTGCTCACCCTAAGGAAAGCATGGCCTCAACTGGCCAAACATGAGCAGTACAACTTGCAGCACCTCCCAGCGTTCCTGTGTTTGCACAGACATCGACCGGATAGTATAAAGCCATAGAAATTATACAACACAATAAAAACACAATAAAACTATTTTTTTCAATAAATTGGTATCTCGGAACTTTTGAAGCAAAGAACAAATTGGATGTTGGTGTGGCAAACACATTGCCCTGTGAAGGGGCACGAAGGTGGATAAGACATGAATAAATGTGCTGTAGTATATCTGACATGATGAAATCCCTCAACACACACACACACGCACACACACACATTCGCACACTAACACAAGCAGTGGTGTTAGGATAGCATTGTGTGTGACATGAGGGGATCGGTGTCACTGTGTCACAGATGATCCCTGGTGTACTGTCTGACAGCAGACACCCTCAGGGCCCTCCTTTACTGCTGAGGATACAACAGTCCATACGGCATCTGTCGTACCCACTGAAAAACAAGTGAGTGTGTGTGGTGTTTGGGGGGGGGTTGTGTCTGTATTTTACATGAATGTTTCTGTGGGCACACTGGTGTTCCTGCCTGTTAGTGCACGTGTGTTCATTTCCGATTGCTGTATTTATTCGGAGCGATGCTATAATTCACGAAAACATTTATTTCGCTATAATCCACCTCCTGGACTCACCGCTGTTGGTCCTGCTCATCCCAACCTGCCAGCTACCTGCCAGTGTGGCTACCTACCAGATTAGCCCCATTCTCCGGAGTTCCTTCTGTGTTTATTTGCCCCATCTTTAACGACAGGTCACTGCGGTTGCGGCCACTAATGACCTTGGTCTAGCACTCCTGCCACAGTAGGATTGGCTCCATAAATGGTCAGTAAAGACTGAGTGTCTGAGGGTTAACAGCCCCCACTGTCACAAACAAAGGTAAGTAACAGTGACTTGGTTGTGATTGTGGTAGGGCTTCTGTTCCTTCTGCTACAACTCTTTCCTCAGGTTCTTTTCAGAGAGAGCGAGACTTTATTACCTGAATTAGAAGGTGCTCATTTGTTCGCCTATAGGATGTAGTAAGAATTGAATATCACAGGGTGAAAGACAAACTACACGTGTTGTTCCTTGTTTGTCGTTTGAATAGAGTAATAGTATAAAGATAGATAGATAGATAGATAGATAGATAGATAGATAGATAGATAGATAGATAGATAGATAGATAGATAGATAGATTACTACTATGTATAATTATTGAAAGTTATGAAAGTTATGCTAAACTAGGCGAAGAGCAAAGCAAACATTACGCCTACTAAATGTTTGCATTTATATCCTGAGCATCATACGGCATGTAATGACTTTAGCATTTAACCAAAAGCACTCCTGTATGTACATACAGCCTCACAGAGCCACTAGCATCCCTGCAGACTCTTAGTCTTGTTAAAAAACAAATATGATTTGTGTTATTATGTCAGTACTTCACTTTTCCAAAAAAGTACTATACTAAGGCCTTGGAATATATCATAATGGAAAGGGCATATAGTTATAAATACAAACAATAAAGCACATGGTGAAGTTCACGTATTAAATCAGCAACATTTTAAAGCTTTCAAACTCAATAAGCAATGGCCAAAAAGGCGAAGCACTTATTTGTTTAACTGCTGTGTCTTTATCAGGGCAGCTGAGAGAAGTGCTGATCCAACACTTCTTCAGTTGCCGTGAAGAGAAACCTCTTGAAAAGGCACCGAGGAGCTCGGTCCATTCCCCGGGTAGACACAGACAGACTGCTGCAGATTAACTGGTTTTCTTAATGTCTCCTCCTTGGCGAAGTTTCTTTCAGAGGGTTGAGAGGCAAACAGGCCTCAGTGAAAGACTCACTCCCCATTAGTGGAGGTAAATGGCTCTTCTGTGAGCAACCGGTTAAAGCAGGGTGGGATAAAGGGCCTCTCCACACACTTCTTCAGCCAGATTAGAGAGGTGACTCTTGTCTCAAGGATGTCAAATGTTTATACGCGCACAGGGAGCGCTCTACCGTAGGAACCTCAGCAGTGTCACTATTACGTTTATCACCAGGAATTCACGAGGCTCTTGTTGTCAGCAGTGAAGCAGCTCATGATGATGCATTCGAAACTCGACTCGCACAGCAAAGCAGTTCTGTTTTCGGTGTAAGCCAGACCTTGAACCCTGGTTTTACTATAACTGTTGCTTTAGTATCAAATATTAGAATAAATCAGCTTCATGTCATGCAGCTCTGAAAACAACAATCCTGCCATTCAAGGGAATAGAACACCTAAAACAAAGACAGAGAGGTGGATAGTTTGACGATAGTTTGATATGTTAGTATTTGTTTTTTTTGCAGTTTGGTGCGAGATGCCAAACTATTACAATGCATTTTTCTACGCCACTTCCTTAACTCAAACTCTGCCTCACTTCTTGAAGGTGGAGGTGGAGGGGGAGGGGAGGGGACTGCACCTAATCGCAGGTTCATTGCTTCCTTGCCAGCTACCAGCCCCTGATTGCATTTCAGCCGAGAAGTAAATACTACATGCTCAGTTACCAGGTGAAATCAAGCAGGCAGATGTGTCTGCAGCCTCAGTAGATACTCGCTGGACCCTGCTTCTGTCTACCTGTGCCACAGAGTTTCTCGCCAAGTCAGCTGCTGCTGATCCATGTTGCTGAGTAGGTACTGGTGTGTGTGTATGGGAGAGAGAGTAAACTAAGGAAAAGGTATAGGAATAATTTAGCTGACTTAGGCTGATTTTAAGAAATAAACACAGAAAACAGGCTCTGAATTTGTAAGATTGGTGAGGCCACGTTTCAGGAAATAAAAACTACACATGCGCAATCATGCAAAAATGTGAGCAAAAATTCAAAAGAGAACTCAAAGAAATACAAATAGCTTTAAATTTCCAGGCACATCAGGCCTGTTTGTTATGAAGAGAGCAGCAGAGGTATGTTTGCCAGAGAAGGGGTGAGAATACAATAGCCCTCCTTCCAAGGGTCTGTAACTATAGACTCTAATAAAGTCACTGCCTGCAAATAAAGAACCACTGCTCAGCTCGTGTTACAACAACAAGGACGGCATTATACAACTGGGCTCTGTTTTGAAGCACACCACCAAATGTTAAAGAGCAACAAACAGAGCACATGATCAAATATTGATGATCCAGTAATACCCTATTTTATTCTATTTGTAGAACAGCTGATAATGACTTTATATTATTGATGTGACTGTCTACTGTTGAATAGTTTGATGTAATATTGTATAAGGTTCCTTCCTTTGGGGATTGTGTTTTCGTGTGTCCTCGAAGTCGGGTGGCTCACGGTAATGTATGAACTTCTACACGCGTGCGCTTTCTTATCTGAACATTTGCAGACTTAAATGGATTTCTAAAAAAAAAGGAACTAAATTTCTACTAGATTACGCTTTATAAATATGTTCTACATTTGACTTACTGTTTGGTTCATCTTTTTTCTAACAAGTTGTTAGGAAATTGAGAAAACTTTGATCACTGTCCTGTTAAATGAAGCAGCATTAAATGCTTAAGAAAAACTTAAATCAGCACATATGGTCATTCCTTTAAATCATTTAAATTACAGAAAAGTATCACATGGTGTTTGTTATCGTCAATATGACATAACAGATAATTAACATAAAATTAAATACAAATGTAAACAAACTTTTTTTGAGGGAAAATATTTAATTGTAACGGTGGTGAGATTGACAAAACTTTCCTTTAAATGATAACCTCTAATAATAAACTATTGTCTTTACTATGTCAGCAGTTGCCCACCAGTCAAAGTTTGAAGGAGCCACTCTTTGGAAATTTCAGGCCTCCCCGCTGCTAAAGGTTGTGACCCAGCTTTTTATTTTTCCCGGGGCTGTTGGGTTAATGAAGTAACAACAAACTGGGCCTGCGGCTAATTTGGAGTGGCACTTCCTGGCCCCTCCTGTCTCCACGAAGACGTATTTCATTTTCTCTTATCTCTGCCTCGGTCATGTGGCTTTCCGCATGGACGCCCTTGTCTCCCCCAGTTGCGCGAATAATGGAAACTTCGTTAATGTCATTAATCTGCAGACCAGGACATGAACCAAACACATTTAACCTTTCTGGATTTGCCTCTGCCACGAAGCTGTAGCGGCTCTGAGCGTGGGGACAGTTACTGCTCAGTGTGACATGTAACGATTCTCTTGTCCACCTTCATTTTCAGTGTCTTATAAAGCCACGCCAAACCAACATGAGAGCAATATCCAACACTGGAAGGAATCATATAGAATAAACTTGCTAAAATGTTTTTTTTTTAATTGGTCCCCTGACACTGAAGTTTCAACAGTAAAATTCCTAAATGGCGCTTTTGGAGAAGATTTCAGCATCTCTGAACATCTTTTCAAATCACTTGAGTGAATTGGTGTTTATAGATGACAGCACTCTCACTTCCACCATGCACATTTAAACAATGGTAATGTCAAAAGACTGCTTAATGACTAATCAGGCGGCTGTGATTCATGCCTCGTTCGAAGCTCTTATTCACACATTCCACCAGCGCCATGAATGGCCACTCAGCCCCACATGTCATATACTTTCATTCATAAGAAGAAAACAGAAGAGGGGGAGTGAGGTTTGGGAGGAAAAAAAAAAAAAGAGAAATCTCTCTGGTAGGATGGGTAACCCAGGGGACATTTTCTTTTGTGTGGCGCTCAGCTTATGGGGCCAAATGCCAGCAGGCTTACCTCGGCACTGTCTGTCTGTGTGTGTCCCCTTTTCCTTTGCACACAGTAATTAGGAGGATCTTAATGGAGAGGGGGTTTATTAGTGTCTGAGGAAGGCTTTAAACGTCACTTTAATTAAGGGGGATTCGACAGACAGCTTGTGTGGCGATGTCACCCGTTTTATAAAATCCTTGTTTGGGCACAACAGGAAAATAGAAGTGGGTCTTTAAAAGGAAAAGGGGGGAAAAGGCTTTCCAGAGGAAGACCGTCTAGACCTGCGGTCAGAGACAGAATAGATAGTCTGACCCTGGCTGAGCATTAAGATGACGATCATTATCTGCCGAGAAATTCCACATGTGCGCATGCAGAGAGCGAACATCCTCCCTCAGGAGGAGAAAAAAAAAAAAATCAGACAAACAAACCCGCCTGCACCTCTGAAACTGTTTCACTCAAAAGATAACCTCACTGCTAAAATTTTTGGGGGGATTAATTTATTCTCAGCATATCCTATGGCCATTCATGCAGGATATAAAATCCTAGATTATTTCCTGCTTGGTTAACCCGCATCCGGCCAGTCCCTCTCACAAAGCCATTCTAATGTTGCCATTAGTTATGCTCCTCTGGTGGCCAAAAGATTGATCCCGGCGACTTGGAAACCAATAAATGTGTACATGAATGGCAGAGCGAGATAACACATTTCCCACAGATAGTCGGGGACCAATCGGTACAGAAACATGATTGGAAAAAGATCATTAATGATATAGCATGTGAAAATATCACAATAAAAGGGACATTAAATTCAACATTAAATACTTCAATCGGCTTGTTCTTTGTCCCTTTTTATGGTGCTGTGCTTAATTTGTATTTCACGCTTTTCAGACGTTTGCAATAACTCGAAAATTAACAGAAATGCAGGAATTATTATATTTCTCTAGTTGTTTGGAAAAACCTATTCATTTAACATGTTGTTGTGTTAATCAGTGTTAATTAAGTTTTGTATTAGATTCTATTTGATGGGGGAAAGTCAGAAGGACGCTGTTCAGTCAACAACAACAAAAACTAGCATCCCAACAAGCAGAAAACAGCGTGTACTCACTCATAAAAGCCAGTGTTGTCACAGACATCATGGGGCTATAAAAGTAGAGTCTTCCACAATAACTGCAGCTGCTGGGAGCCTACAGAGGGGATCTGATAATGGGCCTGAGGGGAAACGACAATGTGCTCAGGGACCAGGGATTGTCTGGAAGACAGATAAGAAGACACAGGAACAGGTTATCAGCTAGTTTATGAGGTGTCACTCTGCTCAAACATTCACCTGTTCCACAGCGAAATCACACAATCACAAACAGGCATCCTATTAATTCACACATGGCTCTTGCTGCAATGACTCATTTAAATGGAGACAGGTTTTGCACCTTTTACATAATGTTAAGATGGTTTTATGCAGAATTTGTTCTATTTTGTGACATTACAAAGAAGCTTTTTTAAAAACTTTTATATGTACGTTGGAGGAAAGCTAAACTGAAAATAGCATCTACACTCAGCACAAGAGTGAATATAACAGCATCATGTGCAATATAAACCTGTCACATCCTGGTCAGTGTGTGAGCTGAGTTTCACATCCACCATTGAGGAGAATTGATGACGTGCTTCAAAACAAGAGAAAATACCTCAAAACAGGTTCTAGGTGCTGCTTTTTTATTTTTTATTTTAATGATATAACAACATTATAAGAAGAGAATTTAAAAGTTAAGGGTCTATTTTTTTTTACTTGTCACTTCAAGATATGTCTTCCAACTAATTGGCTCTAATGATTCAACAATGCAGTAACTTTGTAGTTGTGCGACTTCCTCAAAACACTTCTGTTAACTTGTCTGATTGCTGTTCTCATTATTTTATACAAAGAAAGCTGTGTTTTAAGCGAGCAGTGCTGTTGAAGAGCGACAAAAACAAAATGAAAGAGCAGTTTGAGTGATGGCAGCTGACCTGCAGAGTACAGCGAGGTGACGTGCCTCGCGGCGCTACTGGACAGGTGCTCTCAAAACACTTCCTGGTGGAGAGCGGTGGCGTCAGCGCACCCTGGGCCATCCTGAGAGAGAGTCACAACACAAAGCGTTTGTTGAGAAAAAAAATTCAAGCAGCAAAATAGCAACCTTATATATTTATCATTTCCTGTTAACTGCATTGTACCTGTTTACTTCAAGTTACTTTGTATTAAATTACTGACTCCTTCATTCATTTAATAACACAAACGTGACAGAATGAAGGGCTGCGTTGTTTTTCATGCTAAGAGAATTTGCTTTTTTCACAATCAAATCGCTCCAAACAATATGAGAAAAAGCCAGTTTCTCTTCTCAACTGACTTCTTCCATTTAAGATAACCATCGCAACATCATGAATAATTAAAGAGTATTTTTTTTGTTATCACGTTTAAGCAGCTAGTCGATAGCGCTAACGCACAGGGAACGTATGCTTACTGAAATGGCTAATTGCGAAATGTTGCTAAAAAACTTTACTTTGTCATATCACTCACAGTGCATTATAGTTCACATTAAATAACTCTGTTGCATGCCTCAATGTGCAGACCGCAAGTAAAACAGAGAGAACATTTCCTTTCCATAAAAAAAAAGAAAAAAGAAATAAACACAACCTCCTGGAGGTAGCTCAACTGCATGGGTACATTCTCCAGATTTTTTATCATTATTCTTTCACCCACATAAATGATCAAAACAAATGACAATCTCTGTGCAAAGAAGAGACGGAGCCCACAAAAGGGAGTCTGACAGCCATTTCCACAACAGATGTTTTTACAGAGGGGTGTCTTCTCTCCGCTGAGCAGTCTCACACATGAGAGACCCCCAAAAGCTTCAGAGAAACGTCCAGAAAACCAACATGTAAATTTGTAACTGCCATGTCGCAGACTGGCGGGCCCACGCCAATTTTATTTCTTTAGTAGAAAAAAAAAAAACAAGGCATGAGAAATAGGCATGTCCAAATATACATATCAGCATGGATGATTTCAAAAAAAAAGGTGGAGGGATAGAATTCAAACTTCAATATCAGAAAAAGACAACAGACAACATCGTTATGTGTTATCATGAAAAGATAAGTCCCTATTGATCCGGGTTGTGGGCAAAGGCTGCACTATTGACAGGAAGACAGAATATGTCGGAGGGGCAATATTTCATACATTTGGCCTGTTCACTCCATCACTGTGAGAGGGTGTTTTTCTGGGCTGTATATAATAACACGTGTGCTCTTTATTTCCCTCAGATCAATGGTAATGCGAGGGGGGCCACACAAGATGGATGCCACGGGCAGGTTAACCTATCGACTGCTCAACAGAGACACACAGACCAAGACAAGGGAGACCAATCCATTTACTGAGATGAACCCAAGCTCGTTGCGTTTTGAATCGCTCTGCTTATTGCACCCATCTGCTGCAGCTCAACGAAACTTCTGCAAAACTGTAATGCTTTATTTAACATCTCCTGTTATTAACTTTCATAGGTTTATCTTCTGTTTATGCATCTCGGAGGAGTTTTTCTCTGTTAAATATATGATTTTTCTGATTGATTCAGAGACGACGGTAAGAATTGTTTACACTTTCTGTCTGATGCTTGTAAATCTTAAAGCTGGTTGGAAAATTTCAAAGGATGGAAAAAGTGCCAGTGGGCTGCCTGGTGACCAAATCCTGGAGACAGGATAGGAGGCAGACGGGAGGGCAGGCTAGCCCACACAGGTGGCCCGGATCTGGACCAGGTCAGCCTCGCCCTCGGACAACAAGCCAGCTAATCTCACTCTCACGCTCCAAGTTTGTGTAAGTCACTTACCCACAGCTTTTCATCAAGAAAAAAAAGTGTAAAAGTAGAATTTAATTTAAAACACATGCCAACTTTGATTTCATTAGCGTTTTGTTAAAATCTACACACTATCGCTTTGAATCATATGATCTTCAACATAAAGAAAATTATTAGTAAGTCTCAGATTTGATTAAAGGTAGGTTATGATGGCGAGGGAGGCCTTACATTGTAAAAGTTTCAATTAATTAAAGTGCACTGTGCTTGAATTCACTCTGTAAATGCACCTTTTGTGATGCTTTGGAACAGATATGTTAAGTGTTTAAATTTTTTTAACAAATCCTCTGTCCAATGAATGTGCTGATCCCATCTCTGCTGCACAGGTGATTCAAGTGAAAATATCAAATAATTCTGTTCCTTTCTATTGTGGATGCAATGCTACGCATTCACTGAGAAAATACAATAAAATCTAAATATGAAGTCACTCTGGCTGAACTGCAAATCGAACGTTAATAGAAGAATACGGTTCCGACAGACAGCTCCGAGCATTATTGTCTAAAGTTGGGTAAAGGGTAATTAATTTGGCAGTAAATCATTCAGTGTTTTGGGTGAGCCTGATGAGAACTGTAAAATTATTTTTTTTCTCTCAGACATCGCCTCAGCCAACCCCCAGTCCCCATTGTCTGAGTGAAAATGGAAATCTGTGCCACCAGTACAATATCCACATTATGTGCCCTGCCTCGACATTGTTGCATGACATGCTTGATTGTACGCTGGCATATAAGAACAGAAATATATAAACATACCATTAGCACACATTAAGGTTTGTCCCCCTCTTACATTAATGAGCAATGTGTGAGTTTTTAAATGATTTCTTTCATTCTTTTTTAATATAATACATCTCAGACATTTGTAGATTTTTTTTTTCTAATGTTTAAAAGCAGAAGAAATGCACTGATTTCAAAGTTAGGTCCTTTTTTGGATAAACTAAAGTAAACTTGTGTCAAATACATTTTCTAAAAGTATATTTAATTATATTACCTTTCTACCACATGCATGCAAAACACAATTACAAGGATACGGTTTTGCTACACCTCCTCTATTTAGCATTCAACAACCTCATGTCTCCCTCACATCTTTAGTTTGAAGCTAAAATTGCAATAAAGTCCTTGTGATTACAGGCAATATAACACATTAGTCCACATTAGTTTGACCTGTCGTGAAGTGCTTACATGTGCTTTACAGTTTGTTCTTTGTGACGCGGTTTGAGGACGTGTGCAACAAGAGGAGAAAACAAATTGTGAGCAGGAACATTACAACCCTGAGCAGTAAGTGGTTCTGTCTTCAAAGTCTCATTTCACACGATTGTTATGTTCTAGCTCATCCTACGCAAAAAAGAGGTCAGAGACTGGCCCGTTTGCAGTATCTTATTATGCTCGTATTACGAGTGCAGCACTGACTGAAGCTGATCCAGTACAACCAGTACATGCACGTCTCCCACTCACACAAAAGCACTGACTCATAAAGCGATTGCTTCGCCACTGTCTGCACAAAGAAGGGAAGTCTTGGCTCAAAAATTCAAACCAAATAAACTGACCGAACATAGACAGCAATCTGAGTTGTTGTTCCCAGACGGAACCAAGTAAAATCTTCCACAGCAACATTAGCTGCACCAAACAACGAAACCCAACTGAAACACAAGGATGTAGCTTCTACATACTTCTACAATTCTACTATTTCATTTAGCAGACTTGTGTGTTTTACAGGATCAGAATTAATGTGAGTGTTTCTGGAGCATCCACACATCCCAGCAAGTTGTGGATCTGATATATTTTTAAATTGCTTTTGTTGTTTTGTTTTTTTTTCCTTTCATTCTCATGCCATCTCTTCGAAAAGTGGATGAAGTCCTGCTGTCACTAATAACTCAATGCTGCCACCCAGTGTTGGGACGTCTTTGGCTTCAAAAAGAAGAGAAAAAAAAAAGAAAAGCAGAGCCCTGTTTCAGCTTTAGTAGGTCTGTCAGCATGAGTTAATTTTAACCACTGAAGTCTGAATTGGAGAAGATGAAAAACATGATTATATACAGGACCCCGGGTGGTTGTGTGATGATTTTAGTTTGAAGCTAAATGTGATACTGCAGTTAGGATTTTGTTTTTTGTATAAGCAAGCATAACCAAAGGCTGCCTGAAGTGTGGGCCTGTGCAGCTGCAACACAAGTGTGAACAGAATATTGCAAAATATATTGATGCTGTTCGCCGTGTGCGGCTGCATTGGTATGTGTGTTGTGCGGCTCGCGGGCTGCTCTCGGTGTCAGCTGTGAACACACGTGGAGAAAAACAAGATGCTGTCCTTCACTATGGATTTTACATGCTCTCCCCTGATACCTCAGCCCCACCTGTCTAGCCATGAGCTCAGAGTTGAAACAGAGTTCAGCCAAGTCCAGAATTGTTCTTGCTTGTTTTATCAGTAGCGTGTACCATATTTCCCCATGAAATACTACAGCCGGCAAGAGATACTGCCAAGGGAGCAAGGAAACAATTGAATGGGCATTAATGATTTACAGCTACATATCTGCTATAATACCAACACAGGCGGAGGTAACTGAGAGCAGGATCTGATGACATCATTGATGTTGCCTCAGATAACACCTTGATCATCAACTATGTATGGATCTGGCAAAAGATATAAGATAATGTCCAAGTGAGAGTAGACTATTTACCAACCTAGCGTAGGCTAGACCAGCGATCTGACACTGAGCCAGGAACTGAAGGTGGGTCACAGAAAGCTTCAAATTAATCAAGGTGACAAAACGTGTTACTTCTATGATCAGTTGTAAAAGCCTTGGTTTACAGTGGGACATGAAATGTGCACGCCCAGAGAAAAATGTTTGATGACAGCTGGAATATGTGAAAAAGATTTAAATGAAAAAGGCTATTATGACCCTGAACTGTTGTACAGTAGATAATACAGCCACACATATTTCTGTGCAAATATGTCTTCTTTTTGTTCTAAGCAGTATTGACGAGTAAAGCTCCAAACAAAATGCAAAAAGAAAATTAAAAAACACATTGCAGTTATTTTGGCTGGTATTGTGAGTGCAATATCAGTAATGATTTTAGTTATATTGGTATTTTCCACTGAAGAAATATAAAAAATTCTAATATGGTTTATGCTGGAGTTTGCACCAAACAGGCATATTCCCTTATTTCTGTAGTGTACCACTTGTAGGTCAGGGTATCTCTGTAGCACCACAATGCTCTATTTATATTGGCATTATACATTATTTTACAGGCCAGGATGAACTGGCAGATAGTGGCACTCAGTGGCAGTCTGTGGTTTTCCAATTTTTCTGCCAATGGAGTGCCACTTGATGAAGCAGCCGTGTCAGGAGTTGCCACTGAGGTGCCACAAATGGCCACTAAGGTGCCACAAACTGCTACTGAGGCGCCACAGACTGCCACTAAAGTGCCACCGACGACTACAGAGGTGCCACAGACTTCCACTGAGGTGCCACAGAACGCCACGGACAGTCAGAGACCGCCACTTAAGTACCACAGACGGCTCCTGAGGTGCCACTGGAAGCCAGAGATGCTATCAAAGTGCCACAGACTAGTACTGAGGCGCTACAAACTGCCACTAAGGTGCCACAGACCCCAAAGATGCCACAGACTCCTACTGAGGTGCCACAGGCTGCCGGTGCCATTAGCAGGATCCAAGCATCTCTCCTGGTTTTTACCTTTATCACAAAATTGCAGCTCCAAGGCTTTGGATAATGTAGTTGATCATATTGTAACTTAAAAAAATATTTCAAGTAATTAGAGAGAGTTGGCAATAATGGAGAAACAGCAACGTGCTAGTTGGGTTGGAAAATAAAATTAAAATAATAGTTAAATGGTTGCACTAATGACTGCTAATTGACTCTAAGTTGATCAATTCATTAATTAGTCAACTAAACGCTTCAGCTTCAATGTCTAATCTCTGTCTCAAACAGATGTGTGTGGATTTCTGTTTGTGATCATGTAAAAAAATAAACGTAGCAGTCAAGGTAAGACTAAGATTAGATTTGTTTTTGTTTTTTTAACTGTCTTTTGTCAGTATGTTTTAATCTAAAACAACACTTCTCCTGGAAAACATGACATGATAATAATATTTTATTAAAAATAAAGAGGAAAAAATGTTGTATTTAGCCGTACAATAAATCCAAAAAGGTTGAACAGACATTCACTGAACGACAGCTTCTCTGAACCAGCCTGTTTACAATGAGGGGAAATGACGTGCTAATGTTTTGAATCGTGCGGGCTAACAAGCATCACGGAGCCTGTACAACAACTGCACTGACCAGCCTCCCCCTGACACATTTGGGGAAAACGTTAAGCTTCATGTCTCCATAATTTCTGTCACAGTGAGTTTTACTGCATTAAAGGTCGTGCCAATGTAAATAACTGAGCTTGGTTCGGTTTGCAGCGTTAGCTCGTTTGTAGTTGTTGTTAGCTAGCCCTTAGCTAGCGCCAGTCCTCCTGCATCCTGCTGTTATTTCTCCTGCAGGATGTTTTAGACAAAGGATAACCTTGCTGGCGAATGAGCAATGACAGCGTTGAGAAAATGCGATGTATGTGTGTTAAACAATGGATAATAGCACACGGTACGGTTTAGCTTATGGTAGCTTAGCCGTGATGCTAGTAATTAACCATTAGCTGATAACTAATGTCCGTCCAGCTGCGATGCTAACGCTAGCCATTAAAGCTAACACAAGAGAGGTCATTATTTTTGCTGCACATTTATTTTAGTCACATAAATATATTAGGGTGCTTTGACTTTGCTTAATAAAGACGGTCAGCAGGTTCCTCAACGTTTTAAATATTAGTTATCGGCTGACTTGACATCCTGGGTGAAGTGAGTCCTGCTGCAAAGTTCATGTGGGTCGAGCGTAAAAGTCAGTGCTTACCAGTGATGCTTTCACAACCAAGCTTTCATAACTAATCGTTTTGTAACGTTCCCATTTAAGTCAGGGTGTGCCATACTTGGTGCACAGGCGACAACTGCTGGGTTTGGTTTGGTTATTTAAGGATTGCCGCCCGTCCTGCTGCTCGCTGTGACTGCCTTCACTATCATCTGAACGCCACCGCCTCCTGAACGTAAACTGTTTCCCTCTTCTGCACAGCAGGAGAAAGCAATGGACCTCCACAAGATCATCCACAGCGCGCTGCACGAGTTCATCCAGACTTACATTCCCGATGCAGATGTCAGGTAAGCAGTTCTCCAGCTTTGTTGCATCCTCTCAAAAACAATCTTGTTAGTTTTGCAGACAATTTTCTCCTTTTTTTGCCCTTCCCTGCAGCACATTGGATGATGTTCTTCTGTCCTACATCACTGGAGTCCTGGAGGATCTTGGCTCCCAGCAGAGTGTCGAGGAGAACTTTGATGTGGAGGTCTTTGCGGAGATGCTAGAAGCTTACATCCCTGGCTTTGCCGAAATTGACAGGTAAACAAAAGATGCACTTCCTGTGTCCTGGTAGTGAATGAGCAAGATCAGGCAACTGCAGTAATCTGGCAGGAGCTGTTAATACAAAGATGTTTTTGTTTTGCAGCGTCAAAGTCTGTGAGATGATGTTCAATCTGGCTTCCAAACTGGCCACTGCTCGGACTTCAGGTAGTGCATTGTGAATTGTATTGTGGTGGTCTTGGGCCGAATCCACTCGTTTATGGGTTTGTTTGTTTTTTTTAATCACATGATTTTTCTTTCTTGTTTGTCAAAAGAATCTCTGTGCACATATAAATGCAAAAACAAGACTGAAGTGCTGTCAAAGCCATGCCAAAAACAGGCGGTGATATAAGCCTAACCTGAAAACCATGTTTGACAATAGAAGCCTGAAAGAAGAGTTATTACCTGTTCTGGGAGAATGCCAACAGTGATGCTTCAAGGAAGGAAGGAACCATATATATGGACTGATTCTGACACTTCTGTTCCTTTAGTGAAGTGGAAGAGCAACTGTACATTCATGTAAACATGCATAAAGTTTATGCAAAGTTAACAGCATTACATTGATCACGTTCACCATTAAGCAAAATTACCTAATTTAAGCAAAGTCGATAATGGCGGACACTCTGACATCACAAGCAAAAAAACTCTCTGTCCTCACACGTCAACACTGCAAACACAATTTCTGAATATCTTCCCTCTGGAAGGAGGAATCCAAAAGATTTGCATGTGAACAAAAGGCCAAAATGCAGAGAAAGCTACGATTTAAATCAGGGGTGTCCAATCCTGGTCCTTGAGGGCCGCAATCCTGCATGTTTTAGATGTTTCCTTCTTCCAACACACCTGATTCAAATGATCAGCTCATCATCAAGCTCTGCAGAAGCCTGATAACGATCCTGATCATTTGAATCAGGTGTGTTGGAAGAGGGAAACATCTAAAACATGTAGGATTGCGGCCCTCGAGGACCAGGATTGGACACCCCTGATTTAAATTGTACCTGCGTACATGTAATATCTTTATTTTCATCGTGTTGCCAAATTGTGAAACTTGTTTTTGATGGATATCATCAGCTTAATATTTATACCACAATGTGCTGATGTTAATTAGTTTGTTGCTTTTTTAGCTGATGAGGAAAACGGTGTGCCTAAGGCAAGGGCAGAAGAGATTTCTGTGAAACTCACCACCCTGCCCAGTGAGCCTCCGCCAGGAACAGAAACACAGTGCCTTAAAACACAGACAGAGGGCGCCACCGCCAAGGTGATCACCTCAGCACACTATTTTTTCTTCCCTTGATGAGTTTGCATTTTTCTCCTTGTGCGTCCTACTGCTGAAAGTGTCGCATCCATCGAAACTAGAAAACATGAATGTGTGTGTGTTCAGCCACCAGTGTCTGAGTGGGAGGCTCAGGAGCAGCACCTGCTGGAGATGTTTCCCAAGTGCAGTCTGTCCGAGGCTCGCAGCGCTCTGTCCATCGCCAAAGGAGACATGGAGGAAGCTGTGCGCCTCATAATAGAGGGCGATGTCCAACTCAGCCCCACTCCCCTAAATGTGAGTCTCTGCGACAAACAGAAATACTGATGCTCCGACTTGTCTTAGCTGCTGCCTACCGTTAACCATCTGAGCTGATGGTATCCTGTTCTTCAGGTAAACCACGGGAAGAGCATCTCCTCGCTGGCAGACCAGAAGCTTAAAGAGAGCATCCTTGAGAAGTGAGTAAGATCACAAGTCGTTTCATTGACAGAATTATCTTTACTTATTTGTTTCAGTGTTTGTGACTGTGTTTAATCGTAATAGGTACATGCTAGTGGACAGCGAGGAAGATAACAAAACACACCGGCCCGTCGCCCCCAAAGATGTAAGACTCTAGCTGTACTACATTTTAACATCAAATCTGTTTCATGCAATAACACTAGTGGCTTCTGGTGTCATTTTTAATCTTTTTTGCAGGCTCCAAAGAAGCTAGTTCGTTACCACAGTAACCAGGTGGTAACCACGAAGGGAGAGAGATACCAGCTTGTGAAGAAAAACGAGACAGAGGACATGAAGAAGACATACGTCAACCTCAAGCCCGCACGAAAGTACCGATTCCATTGATGACGAGCACAACACTGTAAGAGCAGCGAATGACAATATTGTTTACACACTTTTTAATTTATTACGTTTGAATTTGTTCGATTTATTTTTTTTTTCCCAAACAAAGGAAGACATTTGCTGGTGTGTCAGTGGCTTACTTTGAACAACCATTATATGCCTTGGTTTAAACATTCAATCACAGTGTTTCGGTTGCGTTAAAAGTTTACTTGAGAAGTTTTTGGATTTTTTTGTGTGGTATTTTGATCAGGATGTTGTAACTTGTGCTCTTGTTTATGTAACAGCCTAACCTATCTACTTTTGGCCATCTCAGCCGGTCTGATGTTGCACTGACAGTATTGTTCTTTTTTTTTTTTTTGCGTTTTAATTTTTTTTTTTAACCTAGTAGAATATAGATTCAGAATTATGACATTGCGAGTGGATCTATATTCATATCTGTAAATAAGTTCTCGTGGTGCTGTAGAGTTTCTTCTTGACATTACAACTCTCAAACGCTTTGTTTTGTTTTTAATGCACATACACCGATTAGCCAAAACATTTCAACCTCCTCCAATCTTTATGCTTTGCACATTTTGTCTGCTTCCAACCCCATCAACTTCAACAACTGTTCACTAGCTGCCTAATATATCCTACTCCTTGACAGGTGCCATTGGAACAAGATGTTGCAAGCGTCACCTGTAAGCGGTTTTAATGTCGTGGCTGATCGGTTTATTATTTCAATGACGGCAATTTCATTATAAGTAAAACTTTTTATATCACACAGGATTACAGTGCTGTAAAAGGTTTGTTGAAACCTTGTGTTTTGGGACAATTTGTTGAGCTACAAAATTGAACTTCAGCAGGAGTAATATGCAAAGTTTTACACAATATGTTTACTAAACTGAAACCAACCTTGGCTCAAAGGTGAGATTTGACAGTCTGTCATTATGACCTGTGAGTCCTGAGCAGTCTGAGATTAAACACTTTAACTAAGCCCTGGAAGAATAAGAGGTACACTTAACTTTTACACATCCTACATAAATAAATGTGTTTTTAATTATCTGTAATAGAAAGCACAATCAGGATCCATGGTAGTTCATTTTTATAGCACAACAAATTAATGTTTCCACAAACTTTTACAGCACTGTAATTTTAGACATAATGACGTGGAGGACTATGGTTGCCCCCCTTAAAAAATAAAAATGTTGAGTGAAATATGCTGCTGGAGGACTTCATGTTAAAGTTCATTCCAACAGTAGTATCTTTATTTTTGATATAGATGTTTAGATTTGCAAAGTCTCCAATTATGTATTTGTGAAAGCAGAAGGTTGTGTTTTTTCAGGGTCTGTTTACATATTACCGAAGTGGTTCTGTATCACGGCTCCTCTCATCTCATTTGTGTTCTTGTGAACTTTGCTTCGCTCGTAATTGTTGGTTGTGGAACTTTTCGATTATGATTGGATTCTTATTTCTTATTAATTGTATATTAGGATAAATGGGTTGGTGAGGTTTTTTTTGGGTTTTTTTCCCCTTTACTAAGATATATCGTTGTTTGTGTTCCCCTCTGCATCCATTTGGAGCAACTATAAGCAATTGTTTTAAACTGGTAGTATAATCTTGTTTTTGCTGAGTGTAGTGTAACACAATTGGGTGTCGACAAGATGTGTTGTTACTGATAGTTGTCATTATCAGCAGCAATGTTATCTTTAATTAGTATGTGATGGTGGTACAGTAGAGCATGGAGTGGATTTCCTGAAGCTGTTTAGTCACAACTGAGTTTTAACCCCTTCGCTTTGAAAGACTGCTGACGCACAATTTATAGTAAATAAATACTAATTTTTGTAGACTACAATCCACATTGTGTGCATTTATTTACTCTTCTTACCTAAGGTGCTCATTTAAAAGCTTCATTTTCAATAATCATTCACAGTTCTGCAGTTTAGAACTTTGCAAACAAACTTTAATCAGAGAAACAGAAAACCACATGTTCAAAACAAAACAAAACAAAAACACAGGCACCCGTCAGTAAAAACATGCCTACATCTCTATCAACGGCCGTCAGTCTCACCTTTAAAGCTGTTTAATGCCAGAGTGAAAACAAACGTTTTTACCATAAAATAGAAAAATTAAAAATCAAGCTCCTGCGACATTTAATGCCAATGCCAACGTATGGCAAGGCACGTAAAGTAAACGATTAACCTATCAGTAGAAGAGATGAAACATCAGTCTTTTGTCTGGTAAATTATCTTTTGATGAGGAATGAGCACTTATTATTTGATCATTGTGCGATTTGTATGAAACACAGATGCACATTAATAGATTAAAGGCTTGAACCTCAATCAGACAAAACAAAACTCTCAAAAACTCGTATTTTAAAGTCCCCTATTTGCTGATCCATCTAATTTCACAAGCAAAAACAGTTTAATTATGAAGGTAGACATTAACTGGTTCGTGTGTTGTTTGGCACATACAGCACAGTACATTAAATTATCCCCCTTTTGTTTCATGTATGTCTCTGCTGCCAATGTTGCTGGAGGGCTTTAACACGTGTCTGTGTGAAAGTAAAAAGAATTGGATACCAGATGATTGTTGATCTACAGGTATCAGGACTTTTGTACACACTGCAGCTCTATTTCATCTCAGATCTGCTGCATTCACTACGACATACTGAATTATTGTAGCAGCATCGTGCACGGGTCAGGAAACACATCAAGCTCATCATGCATTTGCAAACCTGGCCACTAGATGGTGCCGTCTATTGCATTGCGATGGCTGTACTAAGCTACATTCCTAGTGCAGTCAGCTGATAACATTTTAACATAAATCTATCATTTATGCAATTTAACCACTTTTACTGTCACAGTTTTCACAATTGTATTATTATTGTATTACTCTGAGAATTTTCTTCACAACACAGCAGCCTCCTGTATTTTCTTTTGATTCTTAAAATGAACTACCAAAATTACACCGTGTAATGTATTTTCAGCACTCCCTCATCTGTTTCTTGTATGCAGAACAGCACATCCGATAAAATCCTTGAAACACAAACCAAACAAGCAAGAGCATTTATAAAACAAAAAAGCAATCACTCTGCTTAAAAGAACTTAGCTTATAGAGGTCACATATTCCTTCAACTGAATATATGAGCATCCTTTTTTTTTATCACAGCCATACATTTTTAATCATGTTTCATCAGTTTTTAAATCATTGTACTTCTGTGGTTTCAATGAATGTGTCTACGCTGTCTACGCTAAACCAAAAATCTTGCTGATCGCTGCCCAAAGTCACGTCACTAGTGGAGAAAATGTCGATAAATAATTCCAAATCACTCAGTAGCATAGCTGTCTTTGTGATACAGATGAAGGATATGAGTCAGGACAAAGTTACTAATCAAGCCACAACTGAGTCAATCCATATGTAAAGTCCTCTATTTAACTAGTGCGTGTGTTGTAAATATAAATATGTAATACCCTTTGATCCATCCATTAGTGGTCAAAATATTGAGGTTGCTCCAAAGGTACCAATCTCACACAATTCCCGATTAGAGCTAACACTCGTTAGCTGGACTGGACTGTTGAGAAATAACTGACTGACATCAACACATGTGGACTTCTGCCAAACTAGGCCTTGTCTTCAAGGACCGAAAGAACAAACTTCTTCAAGTAGGTTGAATTCCCGTGAGCTAGTCGAAGGATTCTTCCGTAATTGTTGTATTTGCAATGACGATGGCACTCGGAGGAGACTGAAGCAGACTTTTTTTTTTTTCAAGATGGCTGCTTATTGCCATGCAGTGTTACGTAGCTCCAAAGACAGATTGCGAGTTACACTCACCAGCAGTGTCACTTTCACATGCATACAGTTCCTGAAGCAGTCTAGTTAACAGTTTTAATGGTGAGGCCTCTAACTGAGATCCTGGTCATATCGCCCCTTTATCATCGTTTTCAGTAAAGGTCCGACCTACAGAAAAGCAGAGAGGATTTGTTGTTTAGGATGAGCTACTTCACAGAGTCAGACATGATACACTGTTTTATTCTCTGTCCCTAACTGCATATATATCTCTCCTTTGAACTAAATCAGGTAAGCCATAAATATTCACATTAATTGGGTTGCTGGAAGGGTCGGCATGCCCCGGGGATTTCATCTAACAGGTGACCTAAATGTGGATCTGATTTGATGTTCTAGAAACGGGCAGTGTGACATTCATGCGTGACTTATGCAATCAGTACACTGTTAACAGCAAAGGCAGTATAAAAAAACCAAAAGCTTTTACTTCTTGTGGATCTCCGAGTGCTTCTCCCAGCATCTTCTCGATATTTCTCATGATGGCCACCTTCTGATGAGCTCGCAGAGGATATTCTATCCTCTTGGGTGTGGGGGCGCCCTGAAGAGAAGAGTCAAACAGAGGAGAAATCATAAGTAGAAACATCTAGTGGCAAAGATAGCACAAATATTAAAGTTGTAGTGAGATAAATTTGCATACTTTGTACCAGAAGTTTACAGTGATCGTCACTCCGCCATTCAACAGTGATTCAATGTGATGCCACCTGAAGGAGGAAGAAGAATATAAATCAATCAAATCGCCTGTTAGAAAGGAATTTTCTGTGCAAACTGCCAAGACCAATGTCATAAACACAAATAGGCATTGCTTTGAGACACTACAGGAAGCAAGTAAAAATAAAATGTGGTGAGACAAAGTGAGCAAAGATTAGAGCTTCTCAGACGTGTACCAAGTAAGAAAGACGGAGTAGTACAAAGCCTACGTTATACTTTCCACATTTGCAAATACATGAAAGTCCACGCGACGTAAATTTTAAGCACATTTAGGACAAATTTACACCACACGGATGCAAGCAAATCCTCACAGACGCATAAAGTATAACACTGACCTAATAACAGCTACATGTCTGTGGTGTATGCAGCTGTCCATGTGCAGATCCACAAGGCATTACACTCAAGGCTTACAAAGATTGTAGCGTTTCACGTGTTTTCTTTGCGGTAATACATGCATGGAAAATGAGAAAGCGCCAGATACATGGAAGTGTAATTATTGTGTGTGGGCATTTCAAGTGAGTGGAGTGACAGCTGCTTGTCTAACTTTGCTTCTTCCTTGACCTTATGTACGTTTCTTCTTAAAGGACGTTGACCAAGAAGACATTATACGATGTAGTTCCTCTTCGCTTGGAAACTGTTACTGAATGTGCAGGTTTATGCAATAAAGAGAACTCCACCACATGATGCCAGCTCACTAACAAGCAAGACATGCTGCAAAGCAAAGTGGCACGCTAAACAAGTTTGTAAAGTTTGATGCTCACCAAGGAAACGACCAGTTACTATAATTACGATTCAAGGGCAATTCTGAAATAACCACCAATGCCCTGCACTGTGGACTTGTGCTCCAACACATCAGCTTTATTACTAACAACTGCAGCTGCACTTTAGACACTTTCGATTACACAAATGTCTACTAATTCAGAACCAGTTAATGAGGCACAGGAAACACCATGACCCTGCTGAGCTTTGAAATTCTGAAGAAACATGATTTGGCCTGGCTTCCCAAGAACTCAGAGCCCAAGAGATAGTAAGCTTCTCTATGTAAATGATGTCTGTATGCATTATTTCTACAGAAAAGCCACATAAAAGTACTTCTTACCAGTACATTGGGATGTAAAGTACATCTCCGGGGCCCACTACAGCTTCATAGCCAACAACATTTTTAAAATTGGGAAACTTCTCATAGTCAGGATGATCAAAATCAACCTAGAAAAGACAAACAATGATTGCAAAATGTGAACATACTGTCTTAACAAAGCCTCTTTATGTCTTCATATCAATGAGTTCATTGAGTACAATAACATGAATGTAGTTTATGTCATTAAAACTTGCTGTGCTTCTACACATCTTTAACTTACTTGGCTCTGTCTGTCACAGGGGTGATGGACAGGATACGGGTAGAGACATTCAAACTGGTCTGGAGGGAAGAGGATGCATCTCTTGTGGCCTTTGATCTGTGCAAAGAAGTTCTGCTGCTCGTCGTAATGTGCCGGTGTCACGTTGCCTAAAGCGAGAGAGAACTGTTTGAACGTGCAGTGTGCAAAACAAAAGAAGCGTCTACAATTACAGAAGTGAAATGAAAGATGTTTTTACAGCAGAGATATTATAGCGCTTCTTCTGCAGTGGGTGCCTACTGGGTGAAGCTTACCCTCCATGCCTATGAGCAGCAGGTTGGATGTCAGCTGTCCCCAGTTTCTCTTGGCTTGCTGCTTGTTGATCCAGTTCCAGTTGAAACCAAGAAAGTCAACAACTATCTTCTTTCCTACTGTGTCATTCAGGGTCTGCTGTAGGTATACTCTTTGGAATTTGTGAGAAAAACAGACATGCAAAGTGTATGAGCCACTTGGAGGAAATTTTCAACGAGTGCTTATAACTGTGTCTGCAGGATATCAGCTTGTTTACAATGTACTTCTATTTCAGCTGACTACATCTTCTTTAAACTATGAAGAGCAATATGACATTGAGGTGGGTGGACAGTGTAAATCCAAACAGATAACAAGCCACTGAGAGTGTCAGCAAGTTCAACAGTGAGTTCTCTTCAGTAAACGATCTGGGTGTGTGCTGCCAGGTCACGTCAGGTCACAGAAATACGCTGCTCCGCTGAGTCTCCTGCATAACTGCTTAGTCATTAGCTCCACTTTCTTGTGCAGAGAAAACACCCTTCGATGTCAAACACACCTTCAGAACAATCGCATTTTGCTGTTTGAGCTTTAAAACAGGGACATTTGTTGGGACCGAGCATCATCCCAGGCAGGGTTAATACAAACACAGCTTTCACCATATTCAGCAGTGCACAGTTCCAACTAAAATATCCCTATATCCTACCTCTCTTCTCCTCCCATTTCCTCCGTTTCGTGCATTTTATCCACAAACTCGGAAAATTTCATTTCCATTCGTTGAGACTTGGGGACAAAGTTCTCAAAGTTAGACATTTTCTTCTCGTCGTAGTAGAGGAATTTGTGCTTTTCTGCAATGTAAACAGAGAAGTCTCCATTTCCAATGTTCTCCTGGAGGTACGCAATGTCCCATTTAAGAGCTGGATATACAAGGTTTGTGTCTGTTAAAACCACCGGCTCCTGAAAACAAACAGAGAACATTTCAGTTTAGATTTACATTTGCTTATCCCGTTTAAATTAGCTTATACACTTGGAAAAAATAAGTAAGATCTCTCTAGGCATTCAGCAATAATCACTCTGAGCCTACTAAAGGGATTATCAATTATAACGTGGGGTTTTTAAAAATAATTACTTGTGTATTAGTGTATAATTTCATTAGGATTATTTGGTAAATAGGATGTGTTTTTCTGGTAGCATAAAACTGTAAATAATGGTTTCACTTAACATCTACTTTACCATCTATGCATGAAATAAAACTGCAAAAACAGTCTTCAAAAGGCTTTTTTATGTTTTTTTCTTCTTTTTTTTTTTTGATTGCACGTATATCAGTTGCAGCACACCCCTGTGTAATCCATGCATGTGTGCAGCGTGCATGGCAGCAGACACTCAGAGCTCCGAGGGCTACGTGACTAACTGAACGTAGACCGCTGAGCGCGCTCCCGACACCCGCCTCTCGAGCACTGCACCGGTTTCACTTTCTGCGGAGAGTCTGCAGCGGCGAATAGTTAATTAAAAAGCGACGCTGGAAAGCCCAGAATCTGTTAAAATTAACTGCAGTGTGCTTGTAAATGCAGCGAATCGGGTCTTGCTTTGTGGTTCCTTTATGTACAGCAGAAGAAGCAGCGGGCCGAGGGGGCGCGCTCATCGACCACCGATCGGTTTGGTTTTCACGCCTGCGCGCTGCGTGCGTCGTTTTGGATAATAACAGAAACGCGTCTTAACATCTTGATAATGCTTTAATGCTGCTGGCATGCACATATGATCACTGGTCAGTTTTGTACGCAGTTTAAATAGGGATGCTGGCACTGTCTGTATGAAGATGCCACGTTTGGACATCAGTGTTGCTCTTATTGATAATCTCTCAGGTGTGATTGGAAGTTTAAGAGGTCACTTATATTGCCAGCCATGATTTTTATAACCATGAATTTTATGTTTTTATTCACCTGTTCGTTTGTGGATTGCTCGAACTGCAGTTGACCTCTCCAGTTTCCACATACCAAACAAATAACATTCACTCTTCACAGGTTTTAGGTTATAAATTTCCAATAATGTAACTACATTTATAATAAAAGGAAACACATGCACTGATTTATAGCTTTCAACTTTCAATAATAATAATCATCCACTATGCAAACATCAGTACTTTGTTGACTGATTCTGTTGCCCTCCTAACCTACTTAGCATATCAGCCTCAACCTCACGGCTTCTTTGGCAGATTTTAAGTATTTAAACATTTAGAATTGCACATCAACATCTGTATCCAAGTGTTTTTTTTCACACGGGTTTTGAAACAGCAAAGGAAAGGAGTTCAGGATGTTTTTCATTTCACTTCTGCCATTATTTTAAGACCGTCAAAATGAAGTGAAAGCGCCCGAGTTCTCTTGACAAGATTGTTGTTACTATTCTTGGAAAATAACTCTCATGAGCTGAAATCGTCTCAGTAAGTGTGCAATCAAAAGCAGAGAACGGGAAGCTGGTTCGTTTTGAGAAGCAGTGAAGATGACAAATTTCTATTCTTGTTGATACAAATATTTGCAGCATGTAAGGGAGAGGTTCAGTTCCACTAGTGCAGAATATGATTTTGGTCTATGTTTGGGTGAAACACGATTACGTAAACTCGCTCTGTGAAATGCAATCTTAAGGAAACAGCAGCAAACGCCAAAATGTTCCCTTGAAACCTTCCCAACAAAACTAAACGTGTCCTCCACGTCTTCGGTGAGAAAATTCTGAGATATTCTTTAGAACTAATTAAACTCTTGCTATGTGATACTGATGTTATCCACGGAGGACAAACATGGGAGTCGGTTCATTTGAAATGCAAATACAAGCACAGTCATCCACTTATATGAAAGACATAAATGATTAGTCATTGCCCATCAGGAAGCTTAAACGAAGGCCAACGATTGTCTGTGCTTAACAGGTAGACAGGCCTTCTGGGAAATGCTGCAGCTAAAACAGACACCAGGAACAATGTGAGATGGAATGAGGTTTGTCTCCTCGAGTGAAAACGTTAACTGCAGTCGGTATATGAAGGAAAAGAAAAACACCAGTCTGATATGTACTTCAGGCCCCCACACAGATGTTATTATGCTCTCAAACAGACTATCTGCACATTCCATTTTGATTTGTCATGCTTAAACATAAACCCACAGCTTTGTTCAAGTTCTTAATAGAATGGAGGAGAGGAGGGGAAATCCATATTAGACCACAGACAGTAGACAAGCTGCTCCTGACTGCTTTGGTATTAGCTTTCTAACATGTTGCATTCAGTGCGCACAAGCCTCAATGGTGTCAGGAGGTGCTTTTTATCTGACAACAAAGGTAAACTAGTCACTACTTGGACTACCCTTGAACTTGGCTCCTGAAAGGCTTTACTGTTTTCAAAACTATAGAATGCGTACCGACAGCAAACAAAGCCACACTTAAACAAAAACATATAGTGGAGCTGCTTAGTTTAATGCACATGTGATGAAAAGTGCAAAATACCTGTTTCTATGGGAAGAAAATTACTGTCAATAATGCAAAACTGATCACAAATATGAAGCCGACTGGTTAATCTGAGCTTATTTAGATCTCAGGACTAAACACAAAGCTAACTTGCATGCTCTCCAAAATCAGGCTACTTGTCTGAATACATTTTCCAGCAATGTAGGGCACTAAAGCAAAGATTATTCCCATCATCAATTAATCTGTTGATGATTTTATTAATTAATTGATTAGCTGTTTGGTGAAAAATGTTAATCGATGTTGCCCAGAGCATTATTTTGTGCAATTATTTATATGATTCACTTGATTTACTAGTTGTTTGGGCCACAAAAGGTCAGAAAATGGTGAAAAGTTTTGATCATAGCATCCAAAAACAACAAATAATGTTCTCAAATTGTCCACAACCCCAAAATATGCTTTCACAGACAAGTAAACAAAACAAAAAATATATTCAAATATATGTATTTTTCTTTAAAGACAAGTCAAACTGATAAATCGACTATTAAAATAGATGTCGAGTAATTTAATAGTCTGCATTAATCGATTATTCGACTAAAATCTTCTGCTTTACACCAGGTTGAGAAGTAAGCCTACGCAAAGTAAATCATTTTCGCTTTCAGTCCCTCGCTGCTGTACTCTGACAGGACAATGTGCACTAATGGCTGTTTCTGACCTAAATGAGCTTCCTGACCTGAACTGTTATCAAAATGAGGTTTATGGTGCAGTTTATTGATATGAAAACACCTGAGAGTGCTATCTGCGCTGACAGGGCAAGTAAGGTCAGTAAAGTAAAGTTTCAGCCAGCTAACTTAGCATGCGTTTACCTCGTTGTTTATTAGCATCTCTGCCCGGGGGTCCGTGTGAGACAGCCGGGGAATGGGCTTGGTGGGGAACGAGTACTGTCGGAGCTGAGACTCGTCCCAGCCCCGGTTCTGGACGCCGGAGAAAGCGGCGCCTCCTTCGCTCGGTGCCGGATCAGCCTCCACGACGGTCGCCGCTGCCATGGTTGTCGACGGGCGCCGATTAGCTGCTGCTCACAATGAAACAAGAGGCGGAGAGCGGCTCTTCCCCCTCGACGCTTTCCTGCTGGGACTCACGGTCAGCGGCCGGACGACCATACACGCCGTCCCATTCACATGTATGGGTTCAGTGAAGGGAATGAGCTCGGCGCTCTCTCTGCAGCTCTGTTCCGTGTAGGTGTTTACACACCGTGTTGACAGCCACGAAACCAACGACGCACGTTCAAATATTCAGGGAAACACTTGGCGCCATTTTTAACTCATACTTTCCAACAGCGACCCCTGCTGCCGCGGCGGACTCAGTGCATCGGTTGTACTAACACACCTCTGCCACAAGAGGGTGCTGTTGTATTTACTTTACTCGCAGTTTTTCAGAAAAACAAAAAAAAACTCATCAGATAGATTTAACCTCTTTCCATTCAAAATTGCCCATTTGTAGATTTAAAAAAATGTAATAACAAATTTTTGCGAAACGTACTATCCAAAAAAAATGTGTTTCCCTCGCCCTTGAGAGGACAACATCTATTGGAAGAATTAAAATTAAGAAAATTATATGCAATTATCTAAAATGTCCTATCCCTCACAAAGCTAAAGATGTGCATTTCAAAATAATTAATAACATTTATCCCTGTAAAGAATTCTTACTCTCCAAATGTAACATAGATGATAATGAATATGAATTTTGTGACACTAACAGTGAATCAGAAGAACATCTTTTCTTTTCTTGTACTTTTTCAAAGATTTTCTGGGGTAGTTTTTGTGCCTGGGCTCTTCATAATGACTTGTATCAATTACCATTGATATACAAAGAAATTAAATCTGGAGTCACTTTGGAAGAGAAACATGAGGATTTTATTTTAAATAATTGTATAATTATGGTCAAATTCTTCATGCACAAATGCAAATTTAGTAAAGTCAAACCATCGTTTAATGTGTTCCTGTGTGAGCTGGAGTCCCCGAGAGACTCTTTAAAATTCTGTATCTCAAAGAAGGCACTTAAACTTTATGGTGGCATAATGGCACTATCTTTATCTCCTTTTGCAAATTAACTTGAATGTAGTTGTCTGTGCATTTTTGTATTTTTCTTAATTTATTGGCTTGGTTTATTGGATTTCAATGTTTTTTGTTCTTTGTTTGTAAACTGCTTAATTTGAATTTGTCTGTTTTTTGTATTTTTTTATCTTCATTATTTTACAATTGATTTTTGTAGATTAAAAAAAACTCTAATTTTAAAATATTTATATATATATATATATATATATATATATATATTAAAATATGTTTTTATTTTATTTATATTTTTTTGATAAGATCAAAGAGCAAGTAGGAATAAAAAAAACATGCATATCAAACAAGAGCTCTGGTCTTAAGAGGCTAAAATCTAATTTCTCTAAATTGAGTCTGCAGATAAAAAAGCAGACGTCTTTCAAGATTTTTAAAGAATTTGTTGTTATTAGCGAGCAACATTATTGAACGGGATATTGCATATTCAGGGCACAAGTGTTTAAAAAAACAAACCAAGCTTACTTCTATAGCACGTGTTTAAACAATCTGAGTTGATGGAAGTGCTGTACATGTTGTGAAACAAGCAGCAACAGAAACATGTGCAGAAAGCAAGACAGGATACAGACTCATAAAATCAATTTGTAAAACAAAGTAAAAATCAATATGAAATACTCAAAACGCACAGCAAACAGGACAACAGCTTGAAAATCCCATTGTAGAATAAAATAAAGATAAAATACTAAAATAGGGCCATTACAATCAAGCAAAAGCCACTGAAAACATGCACATCACCACAAAAAAATACTTTTATGCTGTAGATATTTACTTTTTATTTGCAGTAATTGCATCAGATAGAAACAGACTTTGTAGTTAATCATTTTTTTCACACAGAATGTATGATCATCCTATTACATATGAGGAACTATTACAGTCAGGAATTCTTTACATGAGGGACCCCCCATGAGACATGTTTAAGCAGAATACAAAAACATTAAATGAATTATTTATAGCATTCAGGCGATAATGTAGCTGTAAGCAAATGGCATTTTAAAGTGCTTAATACAATAGACAGTTACAATAAAAAACAATTACTACATCTCCTATGAAGACATTTTCATATGATGCCATCTAGCTTTCACTGCATTACTAGTATTAATCATTGTCTGTATGTAGTAAGTCTCCACTAAGGAATGCAGGATAGATATAACATAAATAATATGGGCATGAATTGTTACAGATATTAGTTGTTTTACTAATGATTGAGGAAGCATAGGAAGGTTCACATACATCCTCAGCAACATGCCACAAGAGTGCCTGGTTAGACTCAAACCTGAAGTACACCAATTTTACATCAGACATTATAAACAACGCTACTGTTTTTGCTACTTGTAGAAATCACAGTAATTGACAGGGAAACACAAATACTAAATGCTCATTAGCACAGAGTCACAATCATATTTATTGTGGGCTTCCTCCAGGTCACATTAAACATAAAACAATATAAAATGATTTAAGAACATCACAGACATAAAAAAAAAAACTAAAAAAAAACAATTTGAACCCAAATGAATTAGTGCCAGTATATAAAATTTCTAAGAAAAGGAAAGGAATCTTTTTTTTTTTTTTTTTTAAATGACAATAATAATAGAAAGTTGATTGAACAGTAACACCTTAAACTGGTGTAACATGATGACAAAACACTTAACTATACATCCATGAGCTATACACACTTCATCCTGTAGAGGGTCAAAGTGGGCTGGAGTCTAACCCAGCAGACACTGTGGGGGGGAGGCAGCTTCCTCCCTAGACGGGTCTCCAACCCAACACAGGCCTACACAAAGAGTCAGACAGCCATGCCCGCTCACACTAAGACTTACGGGCGAATTATAATCACCAGTTACCCTCACATGCATGTTTTCGTCTGTGGCAGGAAGCCAGAGCAGCCACAGAAAGCCACATATGCAAACTACACAGAGGAATGCCCCGGCCGAGCAGCAGAGTGAACCACTGGGCCACCCAAAACAGGAACAACTTAAGGGATGTTACACAGAGCTGTGAAAGAGCGTGGTAAAAGCTGAATGAGCAGTTTTAACAATGCGGAAAAATTTAGATTTAACTTAACTGTAGTTTTGAGCTAAGATAGACGAGGAAGAATTTAAATTTTCAGGGAACATCCAGCAGATTTTTCTGCTTCAGGAAGCTAAACAGATATTTAGTTAACATTTAGTAGCAAATGGCAAAAAAAAAAAAAAAAAAAAGGAGGGGAAAGTGGAAACAGAAGCTGCAAGTATGCAAAATGATGCTCTCGTGATTGCAACGCGAGGCGAGAACTGAGTGGACTGAACTGTTGAGGCCTCGCTGGTTAAATTCACACGTTACAGGATACAAATGAAGCATAGTATGAAACAAGACAAGAAATACAAAAGGACTATGTGCTGATATGTACATGGCATGATGGATAGATGTAAACCAATTGTAAGACACACATGTGTAATTGTGTTTTAAATTTATGACGACTAACAGTGCTATATTGTGTTATTGCACTTGTGGAGCTCTAAAGGGAATCGTGTTACATGATGTTGTTGCATCAGTATTTCAACCATATACTACTTATAACTCTGCTACATACATACGAATACGTTCCACTCTGCTGCATTCATTTAGCAGCAGGTCACATTTCAGATCAAGATCATACAAAATGTAGGATTGTCTTCTAAAAAATTAACATTATTATAGGTGACGCTGCCTCCACCTCGATGAACTGCAGCATAAAACTATTATAACTGGCACAAAGAGGGATCACTGAGTCATTTGTATTTTTTTGTGTGATTTTGTCTGTGTACATTACTTGTCATAACACAACTAAGCCTGTTTCTGTTAACATTTAATCCATTAATCATCCAAGTAAGACATGACAATAAGCTCGATTCTAAGTGGCTCAGTGGTTGGAATCAGTCCAACCTGTTGTCTTCCTGCCACGACATGTCAAAGGCTATTTTTATATTACGTTATTGCTACTTTAAATTAATCAAAAGGTCTAGTTTTTTTCAACAAGCCAAATCTAAATAAAGCACAGCGCGTGACAGGTGACAGTGTTTTTCGGTAGCTGCAGTGTCGAAGTCGCCTCCGCTCTCTTTGTCTTTGTGTCTGTGGGAAACTGTGGTAATCGAAGGCTAAGCAAACACCTTTGAAATCCTGAACCAATATTTAACTGGGGCCATCATAGCCCCAGGATTACTGTATTGATCACTGGGCGATGCTTCTTCATGAGATAGCGGACAGCAGTGCACACTGTACCTTGCTCAGTGGACCGATCAGCTGATGAGGCCTCGTTCGGTTCTGTCAACATCACGCTGGTTTTGAACTAGACGGAGCGCACCTTATCAATCACTTGGCTGATTGTTAGTTTAATTTGAAAGTTACAAAATGACATCCTGTTGGCTCAAAGATACAAAAGCATTTCCTCATAGGTATTTCTCTTGAGTCAGGCTTTCTCAGCAGATTTCCACGGCAGGGACCGGTTTGGGCTCCCTGGTGGGTTCCCATGCTCTGTGTTTCCTGTGCAGATCAGTGAGCTGAGCTGAGCTGAGCTGATCCCTCTGATGCTCTTCTCCCCCAATTCTTTGCAGATACCCACAACCGGGAGAGTAGAACACCCTGGTGAGTGGCCAAAAAAAAAAAAAAACAGCTCGTATCTCAATCCTGCTGATAGAAACAAACACACACACCACTGCCGCCTGCTCCCCGACTGATGGACAGCTGACAAAGCAAAGACGTCTCCCAGGGAGCCGCCATGAAAACGGTTTCCTGAAGGGTGGCAGCATCTGGCGACTGCTGCAAATTCATAACGAACGCAATCATTGCTAACAAATGGGCAAACGAGCACATGGTGGATGTGGCGCTCATCTGTACTCATCTGTGTTGGCTTTCTCTCACATTCACGCTGACCCTCGCCCCTGTAGGTGTTGTAGGTCCAGAACCCCTAAGCCATAAATCCTATTAGTGAAGGATTCTCTGAAGCATTATAAGTCGTTTTCCCAATTTTAATTGTTTGCATTATCGTTTGCTACCTGAGAGATATCAATCCCCATTTGTGCATATTTGTTCATTGTTTATTTGCCAAAGCTGTTTGATAAAAAAGTCTTATTTTAAGCAAAAACTTCACAAAACTCAAAAATCTAGCAACAGGTGTGTTCGACTTTACATATTTTATCTCTTGTGTTTCTAGATCAGAAGTTCAGATTGAATGTTTAAGCTGTGACAGAAAGCAACAGCTTAAAGCCACACTGTTCCCGTGTTGTGTCGCCTCTCTCCCTATCACCTCGCGCTCATGCGTTATAGCAGATTGAAAATGGCAGGGCCAGCCTGAGAGACGGAAGTTCAGACCCCTCGGTCAGAGGTCGCGTCACTCTCTGCTCGGGGGGAAACTGTGTGTCCTGATCATCGCTATGTGTTGTTTCACACGTCCACTATTACATTTGTTTCATTCAGTTCAGCTGCCTTCCTTTCTTTCAAGCATGCGATGCTGCATTTGAGGGTACGCTCGGTGTTTGTCTCCGGCTGTGGTCTGTGGTTGCTCATGTGAATCTCGTGCCCGTAGTTATCTTTTGAACATAGAGCACACCTGTGATTAAAGACAAACAGTAAAGCGCTGTACAGCAGGGCAAAGACTAAGGGTTGCAGTGGTACTCTTACGTAATTTAAACGTGAATTTACTCGAGAGCTGACCCAAGATCTTTGCTTCTCTCGGTTGAACTTAATTTTCAGGTTGCGCATCACATTATCTTCATTTGCTGCCTTCTCTAGCGATGCCCTCTTTTATCTCTGCTCCTGAACAAGCGAATCAATGTGTGACACCTGCTGAGCTTTTAAACAAATATGATTTTCACGCATTTTACTTCAGTTTTACGGGATTATTTTTTACATGTGGGTGTGAACTTCTGCAAACTTCTGTGAATTACTGCATGACAGCGTGAAGAAAAAAGTCCAAATGAGAGTCACTGCATTGTGGCTTTATTAAGTTGAATCTAAATTGGTTGTCCTAATTATATTTTTGCATTACCTTTGAATATACTGAATGAGCCTTAGTCACTAACACCAGCAAATTGCAGAACCTCCAAAGAGCCGCAGGGCAAAAGCTTTGGTATGCCGGACCTTTTGTTGGTGAGAGGGTTTTGCTGCATGCCAGGCAGAGCAATCCAGCCAGCCCACAGGGGTCATCAGAGGAGAGAGGAGTTTTGATTATGATCATTATTTGGTAAATAAGATGTCAACAAGGTGTTTCCTTGACACTTTATTGAGTAAAAGGAGGAAGGTGCAGAAATGAACGCCCCCTTCTCAATGGGACCTCTAATCTCCCCTTTCATGTCTCTTCTCGTCTGAAGGGTTTCAGCCTCGGCTGCCATGTGCTAGTCTGCCTGGGCCTGGCGCTCCTTACTTGCAGGTGGGGTGAGTATCCTGGCAAGCATGTGTTTATAAAACCCACTTGTTTGGGCACAATACTTGAACTAACTTCTTTTGAGCGAACAGTGTGAATCTGTGCAAAGCCTTTTCCCAAAGTCCTTTAGAAGGCGACAGCCCATTGAGAGTAGAGAAGAAGGGATTACCTTCCTCGACAGTGGTGCATTTCCGAGAGAGCTGATTAGCTCTGCATTCATTGTTAAATCGAGCAAAGGAAGGCCCTAGAGGAGTGAAAGGATCCAAATAGGTGGGCCCAGAAATAAAACAGCCACAGGAAGCCTTGCACAGGCAGCCCAAAGTTTTCCCAACATTTCTTTCCCCCACTCCTAAGGAGGTGCGGCGTGAAAAAGAAGATTAGCATACAAAATTAGAGGCGGGATGATTTTTAAGGGCAACTTGCCTCATGCCCTCCACCCCCAAGGCCCTACTCTGTCTGGACAAAGTTAATTAAACTAGTATTAAACAGTGAAGAAACTTCCAAGCGCTCAGGAGTTAGGGGGCTCTTTGAGGATTACCATGATGAGGGAGAGAACGGGAGGTATTTGTTGAGGCGAAATTGAGAAAGGCGTGATGGAAGGAAGAGTACGCTGGAAGGTTGTCTATTCTTGTTTGTTTGCCCCAGAGTATCCTAACCCCAGTGGGAGCAACGCGAAGACTACGGTGGTGTTTACTCCAAACCATGAGGTATTACTGTCACAAAGAGCGTGTTAAAGAAGGACGGGAACTTTCTTCAGGCTGAATGATATACACGACTGAAGGATTTATTATTCTTTCATTTTAATAGAAAACAAAACAAAAAAAACAAAGGCAACTAAGAATAAAGCAAAACTAGGAAATGCTGTGCAATAAATTAACAATGTACAGTACAAAGTGCTTCATTTTATGTACAATTAAATACATCAGGAGGGCAGCAAGGGTCAGGGTGAGCCGTGATGGGAGAGCAAACTGTACCCAAATATTTCTTTGTAAAAATGAATTTAAAATTTAACACTGATAGTTGAAATGTACAAAGATGGCTAGGATACAACCTGATCAATCCTTGAAAATGTTGAGTTTTAAAAGTTTCATACGCCAATAGCCACATCATCCAGTCAAGTCTTTCCAAGGTTTTTGTGTCTGCATGAAAATAAATAAACAACGTTCTGGAGGATTTTGCTGTCAGAGGAAACCTTTTCAAACACCCAGTGATTTTTCAAAAATGCTGTAAAAAATATAAAAATATATCTTAAATACATTTATACCAAAAAAATTCTACAAAACTTGTAAAAAACCGCCCCTTCTCATCTCTATCATGTAACTTTGTGCACATCCCCCCCTTGTCATTAACTTTTAATACAAAAAGGACACAGAAGATGGTCTGAAATTACATTTTTTTTGCTAAGTTTTCACCCCAAACACACACTAACTGGTCATGCATGCAGAGTCTGTGTGTGGACAGGAGCTGCAGTGGCACAAATATGGTGACGGCACACGGGGGAAGTGATGAGAATGCTCAGTGTTTCTTTCTCATTCTGAGGTTCTTTCTGCGGTTGCTGGCGCTCTCGTTTCTTCCCCTCTGACCTCCTCTCTTCACACAAAAGTACTTGGTCACTGTCTTCCTGCACTGCTCGCACTTCACCGCGCAGCACCAGTGGAATTTACAATTGCAGCTCGACACCATCTCGGCTTTGCGCTCCTCCACAGCCAGCCCGCACTCTCCGCATAGTCTCTTGCAGCTGCGTTTTTCCCATTTGCTCAAGTTCTTGCCCTTCTTCAGGCACTCGCGGCCCTCTGTGCCCGGTAACCCCAGGGTGCGGTTCTCCAGGCAGTAATCGGGGGAGTCTTCGAGGTGGACCAGCTCCTTGCGAGAGATGGAGCTGAAGGTCTCGGCGATGGCCCCCCGGCTGGCTGCGCTGTTCCCAGCGCCTCGCAGAAGATCCACTTTCAGAGCTCTGTGGTACTTCTCCTTCAAGTAGTTCCCCACCTCCCTGAACTCCGGCAGCTGCAGCCAGCAGGTTTGAGTCGTGCAGCTTCCCGACACCCCGTGGCACTTGCATGTCCTCTGCATGGTCCCCTTTACAGCCTGGAGACACAGAAAGGGAAGATTCACTTTACATTGTACCGTGTTGGAGAATATTGTGATTTACTCATAGGAAAAGCAACGTACGAAATATAAACTGACTGTGCTTATGTGTCAACACACAGGTAGGTATAACTGTGCGTACAAACGTGTAAAATCTCCATTGTCTCTTGATTGATGTGTTGTCAAATTAACCGATTGTATTCTCAATTTTCTCCAGTCAAGTAAAAAAAGGGAATGAATGCACTGAAAGGAAGTTTCTTTGTCGCCCCTCAGTGTCTCCTGACTTTACCCGACACAAAACAGCTGCCGGTTGAAAAGGGGCGTTTTCTTTCCGCGAGGAGGGGATGAACTTTCTGTTGAGGTGAGGCTGAATCAAAGTTTCACATCGAGTCCTATTGTCCCCCCCAGAATAAATAGGAGTATTTATTTAGCATGTTCATTATCAACATGTTTTCCAGAGTGAGAAGACCCAATGGAGAGTCCCATTGAGTGGCGAAATGAAAAAGAAGTTTTTCTCTCTTTCTATC
Organism: Stegastes partitus; assembly: GCF_000690725.1. NCBI lineage: Eukaryota > Metazoa > Chordata > Actinopteri > Pomacentridae > Stegastes > Stegastes partitus. The sequence continues at coordinate 521,801 of NW_007577864.1, read as the reverse complement.
CCCATTTTTTTCTGTTACAATGATGCTCCAGGTGCCATGGGGATCCCAGGGCCCAACAGGGGGGAGCAAAGGCACCGTAAACAAAGAGCACTTCAGCTGCATGCCTGTGGTCCCCTCAGACTCCCCCGGGGCCAAACAAAGACCAACATAAATGTGGGATCCTTATTGCAAGAATAAAACTAAACACTTATTTTAAAAAGCAGAATAATACAGAATGCTGTGCAATGTCTGGCTCCCCAGGATCTCTAATTAAGCTTGCACCAGTGATCCTGAGATTCTTGAGTTGAGGTATTGTCATAAGGAGCATTCAGCACGGGTAAATAGGCCCTTCTGGTACACCGAACACACTGTTATTATTGGGGACGAGTGGCACCTCACTTATAGCAGCGTGAAAGGGATGCTTGGGTGGCACACTCAGTGTAATTCTGAGCAGGGAAAAATGATTCAAAAGGTGCTTTACACTCTGCAATCAGTTGGAGGGCCATGAGAGATTCTCAAAATTTCAACCGAGTTGCCACCCACTTTAAATACTGTATGGCTCAAATTAACGTTGTATAATCGTACTACATCTCATACTAAGGGCTCTCACTTCCAAATTGATCAAGAGAGCACCTACTGTACCTTGCGCCCGGCCTCGTTATTATGAAGATTCATAGCCGCTCGTGCGTCCTGCCCAGTCTCCAGCGCATCCACAAACTGTTTGGAGATGGCCTCGCCGAAGCCGACATTGTCACTGCAGCCGCCCCAGAGCCAACCGTGACCACCTAGGAGCAAAGGAACAATGTTGGGAAGTCCTACAAAAGAAGTACAAATGCTTCTTTTACACATCATCCAATATTTATGCACAAATACGTGCATTTTTCTGACCTCGTTGTCCGTTCCTGCTGTCATCACAGCCACAGTTGTCAAAGTCTCCAAGGCTGCAGTTCCTGGTTAAGGTGTACATGACCCCGGCAGAGCTGATGGCGTGGACGAACGCCGTCTCTCGATTTGCTGTCGGCAGAGAGACTCATTAAATGAACACGATCTCGTCCCATCATGCAAATTACTCTATTAAATATATATACATCACATTACAATCTCCGCCCCTTGGTAAACTAAATTAATTGCAAACGTATTGGTCAACATTCCATATTCTGTTCTGTTACCATGACACCAGTTTTTATTACACTTATAAACTATGCCTAAGTGAAGCAGATTTTTGTATTATTTGTAGTTTTGACTCTTTGTCCCTGTGAATCTCAGTCTATTGCTTTCATAAGCTGCAGATAGAGGCACTGATTCTGTGGGGATGTTTTGAAATGGATTAGCGTGTTTGTTCTGCCTCTAGCAACTGTAACTATCCCCGAGGGTGATGAATCTTTTGACTGAGCAAACATTTCTATTTCACAAAGGAATAAAACCCTCCCCACTAGCACAGAACCTTGAGACAAACAGAAACACAGGGCGACAAAACACTTTTTTAAACACCTTTGAAAATCCATTGGCCGTGTTTCCCATTCGGGGCTGGGACGTCGCCCCGGTTGCTGCGTAGAGATGTTTGAGATGGTGTTAAGGCTTTCTGCTCGCTGGACTTACCACTGCGCAGGCTGCTGTGTGTGGACAGCTGCAGGGCTCTCTCGGGGCAGTTCCAGCGATCCCATGCAAACTGGTATTTGCACTCCTCGATGCCACTCTGAGCTCCGGCCGCCACGCTGCTGGAGTAGATCAGGTATGCCTGCAGCAGCAGTAGGGATACGGTATGATATAAACCCAAAAAACTACGTGCAGGCATCTCACATCATTTGCATTTGTGATTTCAAGAACTGTGTGTGCTTTTAAAGTATCTTGTATGATTTCATAACATGTAAATACACTTTAGATTATTGAATTTAGCACTGACTTTGAGGAAGATTTGCCTGATGCAAGATATTTAAGTGGTTGCATTGTATCTAATGAATCCAACCTAATGAGTAGCATATAAATTACATTAATGAATCATTTCAGACAGATACCAAAGAGTCACTAGTTTGATTCAACAGAGGCTGGAAATTGTTCCGATGTTGATAATTTTTGCAAGTAGATCCAACAAGCCATCAGAGTACTTCAGAGAATTTCTAAAACAAGTCTGACTTTAGTCAAACCAGGAATACTTTTGTGAACCAGCCTCTTTAACATCTATATATTTTCACTGTTGACCAATACGTAACCTAATTTATTACAGATGTTTCAAAACGTGGGAAGAGCAGATAAAAAGTCCTCAATGTTTGGGAGGTTTCAGATCATGATGTTTTGTCAGTTTCGCAACAAAAAAAAAGTGTGAACTGAGTCAAACTGACCTCAGACACAAACTTTTTTAAACTCTGTCAGCCGCAGTGAATGTGGAGCTTTGTCGGACCAGTACACTCTGTCCTTGGCTTTCGCCTGTTGCTCTGCTGCTTGTTCAGACTGTGTGAATGATAATATAACTAATATGTTTCAAGTGGCCTTCAGGGAGATGGAGTACCACCTCTTTCACAGGGGTCTGGCTCTCTAATGATGACCACCCACTACAGCAATGCCTGCCCTTGCCTCTTAACACATTCAACCCACGGATACACAGAGCCTCTGAATAAGGTCAAGTGTACGGAGGGGGGGTAAAAAAAAAAGAAATCACAAAAGGCCAAGAATATCACTGATATAGTGCCATTGTTGCATACAGACAGGTACCATAGCTTGTGCATACACTTGAGTTGAGATACCGACAAGGACCACGGTTTCTCTCCCTCTCTCTTTTGGGAAAAGGAGAAGAGAAAAGATCAAAAGAAAGTTGGCTTACCTTGGGTCCAGTCATCAAGAAATTATTCACTGACCTGGAAAAGGAGACAGCTTATTCACTCGGGGAAGCTCAGTGTCCTTCGCAAATTCCTCTGCTAACATCTCTCATTAGTGCACTTAGTAACATGTTAAACTGTGACACCAGTGGGCATCCAAACCCTAAGGGAACCATACTGCTGGAAAGTTTTAGAAATGAAAGAGCTGAGGCAACTCAAATCTCATTCTATTAGTCATTTTTATAATGCTGCTATAAATTTGGGTAATCCATGTACAAATGTCCTCAAGCATGCCATTATAAATGTTAGTAAATCATTAATAAATGGTTTAAATGCATCATGGCTGCAGTTTTAAGCGTTAAGCTCGATGGTTTTGGTCCAGATTTTGGTTCATTTTGATCATCTGCAGCCCTTTTTTTTGTTTATAAGATATTAAAAAGAAACTTTCACCAAAGTTTTCTTTATAAATGGGTTAAAACAAATCTATGAAGCAGCTGTAAATGTTTAATAAAACTCTGATAAGGTCATTAATCACACTTTATAATCCCTTTTAAAAAGGGTATCTTATCAGAAAGTGGCACTGTTGTAAAAAAATGAAATATATGCAGGAAAAAAACAAGTGTTTAATGTCTATCTACCTCTGTGTGTTCAATCAAGCAACATTAAGCCTTTTGAATATTCATCTAACGATTCATGAGAAAATGTACCAAAATTGCGAATGAAAATGAAACTCACCAGCAGCAGTACGACCTCATGTGAGCCAGGAGGATGAAAATGTAATAGAAAACCTCCCAGTGCACGAACATCCTGACAGGTGAGCTCGTCCAAAGCCTGCAGACGCTGTAACGATGGAGAGGAGACTGAGCTACCAGCACATGAAACTTCACCAGGGGCTTCCAGGATTCAAGGAGGGGGCTCTGAAATGGAGCTGCTCTCGTCCCAACAAGAGATTATCTGCTTAATTAAAGATTTTCCCCCTTCTTACCCTCTTGGCCAATCAGAAGTATTGCAGCAAGGAGAGACTGAGATGATCAAAAAAGGCACCCTGGGCCTTCAGGGCCGGGCAACGGTGGGCTCCCTGCCTCCATTCAAGAGCAAAGGAAGATCCGTTTAATCCTATAGGAAAAGTGTAACACTGATCCCCTGAATTTCTGCTCGGGAAAAAGGGTTTATTTAGGATATCAAACACGCAGCTGATTGTCAGGGATTAGTGGGAGATAGGCCCGTGGAAGACGAATTGTTAGTTTGATAGATAAAAAGGCCGCCTCTTACTGTTTGTTCTTGAAGTAATTCGTGGATTCACAATTGATTGAATCAGCGTCTATCACACTGGAGCACAGGGACGATCACTCAGAGGGTCAAACTGCAGCGCTGAATCACAAATTCGGTCATATTTGAAAGAGGAACTATTCTATTTATAACATTCTGCAAAGGAACGAGCTGCAGGTGCGTGCGTAAAACGTGTCCATTCCCGTTGCGCACAAGAGACGCGCAGTTGAATTGGTTCGAGCTGCAGGTGATGCGAGCGTTTCGTGGTGTTTTATGTTCGCATTTTTCCAGAGTTTTAAAATTCACCACGGGATGATTTTAATTGGTTTAGGAGCCCGGAGGGTTGAACAGAGACAGTTTCTCAGAGTGATGATCCCCCTCCAGCAGAAAATAAAAGGTGGATTGGGACACAGCGAAGGCCCGTAGCTATTGATTATATAGCCGTAGAGACATTTGCATCACTAATCCAGACGGTCCTTTCCTAACACTGCATGAAGGGTTGTTCCCTTAATAACCCCGTCTGACCCTTAGGTCCCTTTCCTTTAGCGCAGGCAGGCCTTTTGCAATCTTCTTGTGTGCAAATTAGGATTAGAGGAAGAAAAAAAAAGTGATTTGGAAGGAGGGGGAACTTCTGAGGGATGTTTTTGGATTAAGATTTAAAGAGAAATGACAAGTAAAAGTAGGAAAGCATCACCAAAAGGGACATTGGGTGAATAAGTCATTGCCTCAGAGCCACAGTGTACAATAATTGTTGCCAGCATGTGCTCTAAATCTGGGGAAATTTTTTGTACCCAACATAATATGCATGTGTTAAACTTTGAGTTAATTTATCTGAATCATTTCAATCAACCTGACTCAGATTTGATTCTTCTGAAAAAAAAAAAAGGTCAGCAGCAGCACCTTCCTCTCAGTTGGACACGCTCATCGAGCTACAACTGTGTGACCACAGTGAACTGTCTGAGCTGCAACACTGAGGTGTTACATGCAGCCAGAGGATGGCCTGACAGTCAGCAGCCAATGGACAGAGGGCTGATGTCACTGCTGGGGCCACAGAGATCAGCAGCAATGACACCACTTTCAGTACATTTGGACTCAGACAGGTGGCCGCAACCCCAGACTCCAGAATTTAGATTTTCTTCCTAATATAAATTAATTGCTACAAGCAAATCACATTTAGAGCTTTTACACAGAGCAAGGGAGTAATGCACTGTGGTGATTCATTCACTTGCTATAATGTAACTCTCCAACAGAGGGAGCAAGTGCAAAAAATCCTTAAATGGGTGAAAGTTCTTGGTGGCATGAAACCTCCTTATTGACCCCAGAATGGAATTTTTTGTCTTTTTGTTTGCCCACTAAATACTGCAGGGATACATCAGCAGGAATGTTAAATGATGACTGGGCATTTTTAAAGTCAACCCATGTTACATTGCCACAGGGATAACAAAAAGGATCAACATATCTGTTTTTAAGTACACATGAGGCTGCAAAACATGAAATGCTTCACATAGAAAAATCTGCCCTACCTGTAACCTCAAGGAATGTTCAAACCATATCTGCAGATCATGAAAAAAATGTAGAGGTGGCGACACACGTGCAGCATTCTTTTGTACGACTACATCACCGGCTCATGTAGGTGAGACACATGTGCCAAGAATAAACAACAGAAGTGGATCTTTATCAGCTCAGGCATGTAGACAGGAGACAACGCTTTCAATTTACAAGTACAAGATGTCTGAAAACATGTGGGACCGAAGCTGGAACTGCAGTAACTCACCCGCGAGATGGAAGAAGATAAAGCATTCAGAGATAGTTAACTCCTGTTGGTTAACTTATGGGATCAGTATGTAAATGCATGTGCTGCATGCATTGTACGACTGTCAGTGAAGATCCGGTGATTTCCACAAAGGTAAAAATGCACATGTCACTATGCTGCACAGTGGAAATGTCTCAATGAACAGCTTTTCATGTGAATATACACAGAAGATTGTGTGCTTTTTGTTTGTCACGTATCAAATATTTCTTCACATAAATCCCCAAAATATCAATATTATTGTCAATCTGTCGATTACTTTGATTAATTAGTTGTTTGTTCTATAAAATGTCAGAAAATAGTAAGTTTTAATCAGCGCTTCCCAAAACCAAAGATCAAATGTCTTATTTTGTCCACAACCTTAAAATATTCTGTTCAATATTATCAAGGAGTAAAGAAACCAGAAAATATTCAAATTGAAGAAGATGGAATCAGAGAATTTTGACATTTGTCCTTTAAAATGTACTTAAACCAATTAACTGATTAAAAACAAAGTTGAAAATGTAATAGTTTAATACCACTTAGTTATTTGACGAGTATAACTTCCATTTTCTGTTAAATAAGCATCAGGCTGACAGTGGCTTGTTACTTTATTGTACAGTTAGTATAATAAGTAGTTATTGTAGGGTCCATAACAACTGATTGAAAAACAAAATGTAACAAAAACGGTGCGATCATAGTTTTTTTTATTCAGTATATGAATAAGGAGTATTACAGAATTCCAACAAAAACAGCAAAACATACTTGGTCACATGTAGAAAATTTGGTTTATTTACGGTACATACGATACATACAAAAACATTCTTTGAAAAAAATGTGCCATTTTTAACACTGTAGAAAATTGTTGCTCTGTAAAAGAGGAATCATGACAAATATTACAATGTTAAGTTTGGATCTTGTTTTAGAGCAAAGGATTTGTTTGGTTAATGATTTGTTGTTGTTGTTTTTTTCTATTATAAATACGAGATTTCCGTTTTTTTTCAAGTGTTCCGTAAAAGCAGACAGACATCAAACAACTGATTAGACAGAAAATTTTAAGCCCTAATTTATTTCTACAACTTGCACATTTTTCTTTTTCTTTTTTTTTAAACAGGTGTGCAACCCTCATAAGGCATTTTGGGCAAGACTCCTGACATGTTTGAGTAATATCACACAGCACGAAAAGGGTAAATGCAACTCCTACACATGCCTCATTGGCCTTAATCTGAGGGGAGCGAGAACTTGTGAATGTATTTCAAATGAATACAAAACAAAAGCAAGTTTAAGAGTGACAAGTCTGATTTTATCTTTCAGTCCAGAGGCACCTACATGAAGAGGGTTAATGATGAAGTCTGAGGTGGCTTCACATCTCAACCGGAGGTATAAATTGCACCATACCAGAGAATTTAATCCTCATTAAGAGCCCCTGGCACAGTTGGGTGTCAAAGTATCCCCAAGTATTTGAACTGCATCCACCCAGGATGACCCAGGTATGACAAATGGGGATCGTTCAGTTCAGTTATCTTGATGTTGGCCTTAAACAAAGCAGCCTATAGTTTAGTAAGACTACTAGCTTACCAAAAATAGAGAAAAGCTTAGCTTAAAACAGACAAATATCAAGATATAACTTCACTCCTTGCGGAATGAAACAAAGCATTACTGACAGAAGTTAGGGCAAAAAAAAAAACTTCAATCTTGTCTGCAGAGAAACCTCACTATTAAGGGCTTCAATAAAGCTCTCAAAGTGCCAAAGACTATTAATAAATAGCAAATTAATAAATACAACTTACAGTGAATTATTACTGCTTTGACACACTGCTCACACAGACTTGTTTTAATGTCCTAAAGTGGCTTCATTCTTCCTTGTGCCTGTTTGATATTTTTTGTGAAAAAGCTGTGCTTGCACATGTAGCCAAGTTGCTACCTGTAGCTAATAGTCAGTGAGGACACTTCAAAACTTAAAGAGACCCACACATTTTATGGGAAGGTCAAGAACTCTTTAAAGCCAATATTAGTCTCAAGAAGAGGTTTAACTTACAATGAGAAGCATGGTAATCACCACCCCACCAGTGAAATGCAGCTATACCTGTTGCTACGGTCTGTCTTGGTTCGACATCTTATATCAGTTACAGAGATGGGGAGCCGTGTGACTCAGCCACTTTTGTAGCTGTTGTCGCCCGTTCTCTGTATGCGAGCAACGATCATTTCCTTTGAAACCCTCTTGCAGTCCTTGGCCAAGCCCATGAAGCACATGAGGTCTATAAAGGCCGTGGTGAGATTGAGCTTGCAGCCAAACTCACTTGTGGCGTAGTCAAAGGGGAATGTGTGATGGTAGTTGTGAAAGCCTTCCCCTGAAAGACAAAAAGGAAAACTCAGTGTTTAACGAAATGCCAGCAAAGTCAGAGGCATAACCTGAATGAGGATATGCATGACTATGACAGAGAAACATACTTTATAATGAGGCTGACAACAATCAGATGTTACATTTATATTCATTTGAGCACATCACAGGATTGTGGCAGCGTGACAAACAGATGTTGACAGCATGTGACTGGTAATTTGATTTGACGCTAAGTGGAGACATTTTTGAACTTCCTAAAGGCTGACTGTCATTTTACGTAATGCACAAGCTAGTAAAGTCTAATTTGACATATTATACTACTCAGACCATCACAGTGACACAAGCTAAAACTGTAGATCTATCAGAAGTGGGGTGAAGCTGAAACTTTACTTTCATCTTCAATTGCTTGATGTAATTCCGTGTACTTCTCAAGTTTATGAGTGATTCACAAGTGTGCATGGAGCTGCCCTGCAGACCGCAGTCCATGTGTACAAGTAGGTAGCTGTCCATGAATGCAGACTCAACATGCACTGAGCAGTCCTGCGTCATTAGTGAGTCCGCAATCTGTGATCTGTTATCGCCGTGACACTGTGTCATATCAGTGCCCACATACATTAGTCAAGTAAAACTTCTACTTATCTTCTATCAAGGTTGAATCAACACTGCAAACAATGAGCAAAGATATAACAACTTTAGGAGATACAGCAGCTACAAATCCCAATGGAGCAATGCAGTAGAAAACACCTGATGAACACTTAGAATTGTACGGTCCACCCAGAAAGAAATGATATATTATACATAACATAAACATGTAAAACTGATTTAGATTTTTTTTTTATTTTTTATGTTTTATTTATAAATCCAAAACTCGGATGCAGTGCTTCATGGCTGACTTTCATGCTAAATAGGCTATATCATTGGAGACAAACCTCTGGTACGCAGTAGTAAACAATCCAGGAGACTATTCAGGTGTTGATAAGCACAGCGTTTGTCATCAGAAAGTATCAAATGTGAATTTAGGGCACTTTACTACGCCATTTACTAAGATCGTGTTTACTACAGCTGGTCATGTGCTTTGGTACGAGCAAGTCTTATGGAAAAACTGTGTGAAACTAGTTAAATGACACAATAGCTGGGACGTAGAGGGAGGTGAAAATGACTTCAGTACATAATTGTTTCCACTACGCTTTTTCCATTTACTCACAGCAGCAGGAGAGCATTTAGCTAGGTGCGGTGCAGTATAAAAAAATTTAAAAAAGCATTCTTTAGTGCAAGTTTGGTGCAAGACAATGTTAATCCTGGTAACATTACATGAAAATACAGTTGAAAGTGAAATGTCTGCCAGAATTGTGCATTCCTTTGCAATCATTAGTTAACTTGTGAATTTAGTAGTGTTTTGTAGTCAACAATGCTCAGCGCTGTTTGCAGCATCACACCCCCCTGTGGTGCCACCCACCACAAAGAAAGTCTTGTCTCATGGGAAACAATGTTGCTAAAAATAACATCAGCGTCCAGCTCTCAAAAACAACTAAACATATAGCTTGAAAGCTGACCGGTTCTGCATTTGAACTCCAGAACTGGCATGGGCAGGACAAGATAAACACCAGATGAGAAAAGTCTGAATGTCTGAATCCGCGTTCAGAGAGAGCCCCCACTGATAACTTGACAAGACAAATGATGAAAAGTCCATTCAAGCATCCCTCAGGCACATAAAGACACTTATGTAGTCACAATACAGTATGAGCACATTGCTACTGGATGGGTAACAGTGAGAAATGAATCCTTACCTATGGCACTGAAAGCAACCAGTGGGTTTTCTCTCGGGTTGATGGACTTGTCGTACGGCCTGTTGCCCCATATGTGTGCAGCGCTGTTGACCAGCCAGGTGGCATTAAGCACCACGGCATACCTCAGGACTCCAGGGACGAAGTATCCCACACTTAAGGATTCACCCCAGAAGTACCAGGGTACCAACATGGGTACAAGGAAGCAAAGGATCACCACAGAGAGCTTGTAGTGCCTGAAATGAAAGAACAAATAGCTTCACACACAGAGGTTCGCTCTCATTTGGTGGCAAGTCCTTTTTTTAAATGTCAAAACTCACACAATACATTCTACAATGTAACAAAATGGATGCAAATGAAAACAACAAATCAAAATCTGTACCCGAGACAGGGTTAAAGCTCCCATGAAGCCCACAAATGTATTTGTTTAGTAGCACGATTATCTGCAGATAATTTGCACATTAGTTCACTGCACGCAGTCGACACTGCCTTCTGACTGGGTGTCTCTGACCATTAATCCCCTTTGCCTGAGAGCAGAAGTGAAAATCTGGGACTGCTTCCAGAGGACTACAAATGTTGACCAGTCAGTTGATACTGTGTGGACACACTGTGAAGTGTTATCATGGTCACTGTAAGTCTACAACTACAACATCCTGTACAATTTGAGCAAGAGAGGAAATTACTTTTAATAACCAGACACAAAGTGACAACACAGGCTGGAATTTGTACAGGATGTTAATATTCCACATTACATTCGGTGCTACTGCAGGAACAAGTGTGAACTGCATAAATCACTTTGGGTAGTAAAATTGTGAAAGCCCACATGATAGATGGGTGTAAGTGATGTGCTTTTGACACCCGACACTGAAGGTTCATAGTCTGTCTGACTAATCGGTGTTGACATTACTAAATCATGAACCGTAATCATTTCGTTACATTTTCTTCAACCACAAAGTAGTGTTGACTCTGAGATGAGTATCTACATGAAAAATGTTGATCATCTTGCTTGCGTGAGTGTTTTATCTGATGCACTGAAGAAAAATAAAGTGCCATTCATATTAATATTTGCAAATGGATGGATAAGACTGTGCTGTCATAATGCAGGTGGCATTTTAGTTTTTCTCCCTGGAAAGGCTGCAGTTAGTTTACATTTTTGCCTGAGCACAATAGCTGCACAAAAGATATGATCGCTGCACAACAGCAATGAATTACTAGAACTTGTAATTACAGTGAAGAGTGACAGCGGTTGATTACATGTTGTCACTTGCTACAACTGCCTAGGATCTGCTTAGACTGCATTGTTGAGCCTCTTCCACATTCGACAAGACAAGAAAAACCATGAGTCAAACTGTGTAACGCTTTCTCACCGTCTCTGGAACATAACCACTTCATCTGCCTTCAGGTCTGACAGCTCCAGCTTCTTTCCCTTTTCAATGACGTCTGGATGTTTGCGAACCAGCAGCCAGCCGATGTGAGCGAAGAAGAACCCCCGCGTGGCGTTGTGGGGGTCTGCGTCTGTCTCGGAGTACTTGTGGTGGACGCGGTGGTCCCTCGCCCACTCATATATGTCGTTCTGCACACACACAGACAGGCAAAGATAGAGATGACTGTGTGAGGCGCCTATAGATTATACACGTTAGTTTCAGATCATCAGATTAAGGTCAGTGATCGGCTGATGGAGGAACAATAAATACATCACTCAGATTATGCATTTTCCTGATACAGTTATTCAGAAAGCCATGGTAGTGCTACTTCATTTTGTAAATATGATTAATATCAAACATGAAAATAGCTTTAAGATCCCCCTCCATGTTGTATGACATATAAACACTGTGTTTGAACAACAGAGAATATGAATGCAGCAGAAATATGTATAACTGTGTGTAACTGCTGCCAAGTTGTAAATGATGATGAATACACGTGAAACATATGAACACCGTTTTACCTGAAATGCCATAGAGTTGGCGAGAGCGAGGAAGACTCGCAGGGGAAAAGAAGCCTTATAGGATCTGTGGCTCCATAATCTATGTGCACCAGCAGTCACACCGAGAGCACTGATTAAGTAGCACACTGCAGCTGGAAGAGAGAGAGAGGTGGAAAAGTGAGGCATCTCATGGGAAACTGTCACCACTGCACTGAGATAAATTTTACACCCATGAGAGCAGAGTCACTGGGACACCATGTTCTTTTCATAACACTCAGGCCTTTTTGTTCAGAGAAAAGTCATCTATGCAGGGAGACGGGACGGTGGGAGCACGCAGGTCTGCCCTCACACTTTTGTTGTTCTAAAACTGCTGAATGCATTTCTATGTGAAGCCTAGACAACACTTGTCCAGGATTTGAGAACCGGGGGCTTCTGATTGGCAAAGAGCATTCTGTTGTGGTGTCACGCAGCTTACAATGGGATGTCTATAGGAATGGTGATTGTGCTTTGTCTTCCCCAGTGAAATAATATGCAGCTCAGCATTGCAAAGAGAGGGGAAAATTATGCAGTGCCAGAGTGGAAACAAAGTTGAGATTGTTCGGGAATTTGAGTCATGCCTCACTTGTCGACATTTATAGAGCAGAAATTCAAATTATTCAGCAAACTGTTTGACTAGTACCACTAAAATTCAAATACTTCTAATTTAGGACACATTCCAGCAAATCCAAATAGTTTACATTCAGCCACAGGTTTGAGCTGCCCCTAAAGAAGGGCAGAAGCTTGCAAGCATGTAGAGAAATTAGGAGTGTATGCCCTCCTGATGGCTTCTAGTTCTATGTGTATATAAGACAGATTTCAAACATAAAACAGACTCAACCTGAGTAAACAACAAATACAAGTTTTACATGATAATTCTATGTATTGAAGCTAAAATGTTATCTAAACCCAACTTGCTCTGTGTGACAAAGTATTCACCCCCTTAGGCTAGTTAAACACTAATTCATTTTTTATTTTAAAAAGGCATTTTAAAACAAAAACTACTCCTGCGTTTTAGGAATATTCTCAGTCCATGCCAACATGCCTGAAAACGCATACTACATGTCAGCATAAACAGGAAGCAGACAGTTGGTAGTTTAGATGTGGAGTCATGTGACAGTGGGGTGTCGAATGAGGAAGGGACATGTAGTGGCTGGTCGGACACAGACAGGAAATGCATGGGGGGTGTCTGCACCATTGTTTCCAAACGACTCAGACATTTCTGAAGATCTTCACCCTGTAAGAAGGGGGTAAAAAGCTTTCTAAAACGTCAGTGACTTGAAAACTGTGTGGACAAAAGGCCAAACCACATAGAAATGGTTGTATTTTTCAAAAACACCAGTGCACTTGTGGACAGTGGCTTCGTTACTATATCCCAAAAAATCTACCAAACTCTATTGATTACAGGGTGCAGCTGGACCAGACACACCCAGGCATGTCTGCCACCAGGCCTGTTCAGGCAAAGTGTTACTTGAACAGGACATTTGCAGAAGCAGGAAGTCAGGTGATTGATCTTACCAGTAGCACACTATGGCAAAATCAAAAGACATTCCACAACAGGGATGGGTTACCAAACTATTTATAGAATTTTGGCACTCCATGTGTCCAAAATGAGATCATTTATGTTCAATTGGAGAAAAGCTAGAACAGTGAACCTCCCCAGAAGTGGCCGATCTTCCAAATTTCCTCCGAGAGAAGCGTGACAATTCTACGACAACTCATCCAGGAGGTCAGTGAAGATCTAGGAAAAACATACTTGTGACTTTAGGACTCGCTCAGCCCAAAAAATGTCCGTGTTCATGGCTACCCTATTCAAAAAATATTCAACAGACATGGCACCTGAAGACTATTAGGGTTTGTCTGAATGTTGTTGGAGCAGTTGATCCTGAATCTAATCAGGAGAATGTTCTGTGGCCTGATGAACACTTTGACTGCAGTAAAGCCTGAAGTTGGTAGAGTAATGTTGTTGGGATCCTTTGCTGCTTGGGGGCAGCTTGCCATAATTGAAGGAAACCAGGAAATCCTGAAGGAGGACGTCAGGTCATCTGAAGCTAGAAGTTCAAGGCCTACTCGGTTACGCAACAGGACATTGATGCCAAGCATAATAGCAAGTGCAACTCTGAATGGCTCAAAAGGAATAAAATTAAAGTTCTGGAGTGGCCTAGTCTAAGTGCTTGACCTGAACCTCACTGAGATGCAGTGGCAGGACCCAAAATGAGCAGCTCACGCTCTCAAACTCTACAATGCGGCTGCACTAAAACAGCTCTGCAAAGAACAGTGGGACAGATATCCACCACGGTAACGCCACAGAATGATCTCCACTTATTGGAAGCGTTTAGTTGCAGTTGTTGCTGCTGAAGGTGGCACAACTTGCTCTTAAGTTCAGGAGAGCGATAACTTTGTCACATTGACAATCAGGTGTTAGCCAACCTTTTTATTTTAACAACCAGAATCACAATTTAAAACTTGTATTTTGTGTGTACTCCTGTTGAGTTGTTTGGTAACCAATTTGTCTGAAGATCTGGCACAGTTTAGTATGACAAACGGATAAAAACAAAACAAATCAGGAGGGAGCCTAATACTTTTTCACTGCACTGCACTTCACGCTGAAAATTACAAGGCCAGAATGACTCATTCTCTATTATTCCCATAGGCATGATCCCTCAGGCAGTATGCACTGTAGTTAGCAATGATCACACATCATCAGCACATTCTGTTCTCTGACTGTGGCCCACAGGAAGGAAAAAAAACCAACAAAACGACTGCAAATCTGATCCTGCAACAGTATTTGCAAAAATACTTACTCCATGCAAGAGTTAAACACGATGCGGAGGGAAGGAGAAGCAGTCCATAAAGCGCAGCGATATGTAGGAGGGACATGAGTATGATATTTCTCCACACAAACATCCTCGGCGGTTTCCCCTCTTTCTCTTTATAGGTGTCGTCAAAAACATCATCCGCAGTTTCTGCCATGGCATCTCCGTTTTGCTGCTTGTCAGCGTGTTGATTCCTGGTTTCGGCTTCGGTCATTTTTTTTTCCTTTCCAGAGGGCCCCTGTTGTAACAGCAGTGCGAAAAGGGAGAGATGTTGCTCAGTTAAATGCGCACCGCGGGATGCAGAAACAAGAGAGGAAGGTACGGCGGCTGGCTGTGTTCATGCACTCTCCAGCAGCGCCGGGGTCGGATAGTGGCTGCAAGCATGCCTTTCTTCTGCTGCCACACTCCCTGTCATTTATAAGGCGGTTTTCTTTCTGTTTTTTTCTCTTTTTTTGCGTAGCGCTTCAATACTATTGGTATAGTTTAAATAGTTAAAAAAAAAATCTCACGATCCACTGTCATAAGTTACATCACTTTCCACCGCCTACTGATTCTCATTAGCCCAGTGATTCATGGTAAACCGCTACTTGTGAAGCTTTGTACGAGTGTTTAACCAGATTCCGGGTTTTCCCCAGCAATCAGGCGACAGGCCACTTGTTTTTAGATGATTCTTAGTTGTACAGTTCAGGAAACAAGTCTTTACAGCGCCTCACGCAAAGGGCGGACGACGCTGAAGTTAGCTTCAGGTTGGCGTAGTTAAGGGAAATGTTAAGGGAAACTTAACTTGCAGCTCTGAGCGAGTGTTGTGTAATTTTAATAATATATAATCGCGACAATATATGTTTTCAGTAAACCCAAATGTAAAGTACTAAGACTTCTGTGCTTTTTTTTCGTCTCTGGACCACATTAGACTTTAGGTTTAGTTCAAAAGCCACTGGTGCTGAAGCGGTCTAATCTAAATGGAAAGCACAGCCTCTGGTTTGTGAACATCTTTCACCAATATGTAGAAATGCAAAGATTACAGGGTTTTCCGTTACTGTCACAGAAACTGTGTTTTACAGACTCGTTAGATTCTGTACAACAATCTAGTCCTGATCTGACTAGCTTATATGGAGTGACTTTTGATGTGGACCAGGTCCAATGTGGTCCAGATGCAAAAAAAAAAAAAAAGAAGAAGATAAAAGCAGGGCAATTTCCCTTGTGTTTTTCACAAATAGAATAAACATTTCACAAATCCAACTGTGTGGTTTAAAAAGAGAACATCCTTTACTTCAGCCATCCATCTAAGCATAGTGGCTACAGACATTTATGTAAAACTTTCATGTTGTCAGATTTAAGAAAGCTTGTGTGAAAAATGCAAAAAAGAAAGATTTTGCTGCTTTTTTCTCTATTAGATGATATTCAACCAGATATAGATCTAAGCCAGCACAGCCATTAACAAGGATAGTTCACTGAAAAGGTATTTTTTTAAAAAATAGCAAGGCTATTTTCTGCACCATCTATCATTGGGGGAAAAAAAAAAAAAAAAGTATATTGGTTGCTGTCCAAAAGTAGAACTTGTTGTTTCACATAGCGAAGGGGATTTTGAAAACAGTAGCACATAGATAGAAAGGGAGGAGAAAGCCATGTGGCATGTGGCCAATCTGTATCCGGTAAGTCAGACTAGGGCCTCGTAAAACCAGGTCCAAATCGAAAGCTGCAGAAACGCTGTTTTAAAGACTCTTCAATCTCTGTAAAACAATCTAGTCCAGATTTGACCAGTTTAAACACAGTGGCTTCTGATACGGATCTGGTGTAATGTGGTCCAGATGTGAAAAAAAGCATTGAAATCTCCCCTTTTTGTATTTTCATAACATACATCAATATGAGACAGATTAAAGGTATCACAAAACAGAAACAACGTTGTAGCCTTTCTGGGATGATCTAGTCCAGAGTTGATCTGTTTTTATGATATGACTGTAGTTCAACGCCTTGTCTGATGCGGTCACCATGCTTTAAAAAAAAAAAAAAAGCAGAGAAATCTCCAGGGTTTGTTTTTTTTGTTTTTTTGTTTACATTTTTACAAACTGAATCAGAGTTGGGCGGGTTGCCTCAAGCGTCTATCATTATCATACATCTAAAATAAGTGGCGTGGAAACAGAAAACCGGTTTAAGATTCCCTTAACTTTTCCCCTTAACTTGCCAAGTCAGAAGCTCCACATCAGAAGCTGACTTCAGCGTAGTCTCCCCACAGCACATGAACACGGTGGAACACACCCACTGCCACACAGCCCTCCTCCCCACGGACCATGTCACTGCATGTCGCTGCTGTTCTCCAGGCAGATGCTACTGTGAGCCCACGGACGGCTGTAAAACTCGCCGGGCTACTGCCACTATATCTGGAATAGGCACTTTACTTTTAGCGCTTGTTTCGTCACGTGACTGTTTTATTGGTGAAAATTTTACAAATAAATAAAGAGATAAGATATAAATAAAAAAAAAGGGCCACAGTATTATACTATAACAACACCTCTTGTCTACGTTTATTTGTGACAGACGTACTTATCTGTTAAGCTAAGCTAGCTTTGCTAAACTAGCTTAAAAAAAATGTTAACCATATTGAAAGTTTGGCCACTCACAATAGCAACACTTAGCAACTGAGTGAGTTATAACGCATTTTTCTGGAAGTTTATAAAAATATAAAATAGAATTAGTTACAGTAATGTTGCATAAAGTTGAATATGTCGGCGTAATAGCACTAATAAGCTGTTTAAGCTAACTTACTTACCTGCTAGATGCCAGTACCCCAGTGGAACGCTCACCTGCTTAAATGCCACTTTGATAATTTCCATTTAAATTGGTGTGTTAGCTCACTCTGTCCTCTCCTAGCTGAGGCGGGTAAAGCTTGCTGCACAACTCACCTGAGGTGTCGGTACAGATGAAGGCAGGTGCTTCTCTGCTGCTCAGCTACTGAAGTCCTCCCGACTGTCTCCTCCGAGGTTGTTTTAAAGCGGTCGGTGAGGAAACTGATGCCAACGACTGTAAATGTCCCCCATTGGCTGTGTCCTTAACTGATGTTTACCTCCCTCCCTTTTTTCCCACTATCAGAATCATGTTAAGCACCATAGCTGTTGCCCAATCTTTTTAGATCAGCGCCTTGATCTCAGTCTGAATCTTTTTATCTGATGAAAGGCTGCACGAGGCTGCCACATAGGACCATGATGTCATACAGCAGTGATAGTCCATCAATAAATGCAATCAAATGACTGACCCTTCACCCAAATTGACAACTCACTTATATCCGGACAATGAGGACTTTAGTACTAATTTTCCCTGTTTGCGAAAGTCTGCACTTCACGGTTGTACGCTGTGGCACTTTTTTTGGTAGATGTGAAACATATTCCAATCAAATACAAACACAAAAGGTCTGTCTCAGATGTTGAAAGACAGAATAGACACAGAACATCTTACTGAAAGACAAGAATAAGGAGGAGTTACACTTTACAACCAAGATGTGACTGATATGCAACTAAACCACACAAAAAAAAATATTGTGAACAAAATCTGTTTGTTTTTTTTCTCCAAATGTTAAACTTAAAAAAAAGAAGCAGTCACTTTCTTCCCAACAATGAGGTTATTCAGGAGCAACTTTTGACTGTGGCCACAGTATTCTAGCTTTAGCTGGATGTAAAGCATTTTCCAGAAGGAAACACAAAAGACATTTCTTTTAATCAGATGTTGAAATCAGTTGAAGTCAAAGACAGAATAGAGAGAAATCATCTCAGTGAAACACAGAAAAAAATAAGTGGGAGTTGGTGTGCAGCCAAATTGTGATGATTGTGTGTAACTTTTTAACATCCTTTGTGTAAGCATAGTTTAGCCACTAAACCGCTGACATGTATCGTGAACAACTTTGGTAAAGTTTGCCAGAAGAGAAGCAGAGGCACTTTCCTCCAAACAATAAGATGCTTAGTGGTCATTTTTCAGACTTTGCAAGCTTTACTGAATCATTTCAAAAGCCTCGTCTGATTTCTTAGTTGTAAACTCAGGTTGAAAAATGCAAAACACTTTCACACAAAAAAGATTTTTCAGATATTGGATTCAGCAGACAATTGACAAAATAGACAGAAAACATTTTCATAAAATGAAGAAAAACTGTTTGTGTTAAATTTCATAGCCAAGATGTAAACATTATGTGTCACTTTTTACACCCTTTAATGAATAACTTTGCCAGTAAACCACAGAAATATATTGTGAACAACTTTGGTAAAGTTTGCCAGAGCAGATGCAGACATGAGTAGAATATCTTCAGTGATTTGAACTCTAGGACCCTGCCAGTGCGCAACTGGGAGGTAACAAAAGTTCATTCCCCAGACACACATGATTTCATACATAAGCATAATCATCCCACTCAACAGAGGAGGGAAAAAAAAACTCCCTTAAGGTCAAGGCCACTTTGTCGCAATGTATGACTTCAAATAAACGACAGTGACCTCACTGGAACACATCACTGCACTGTACACTCATTGTGTGTTAAACTTTAGTGAACTGGTAGTGTAATGTAATGAACTCATAACGGAATTGTGCAACAAATGTTGTAGATTTTTTAAGATAATGGATGGATGTGAGGAAGCTGTAATGGTGCCACCTGGTGCACAAATACAGCTACTGCAGGGCCACTGGAAACCCTGCTCACAGCTTATGTTTTTACACATCAACACAGGAAAGGCACATTTGTAATACTGGCATTAATAATAGCTGTATTCCACTTAGATGAGGAAGGTCCAGGGTTTGGTTTATTGTACATGTTGTCTCACTGGAGAAAGTTCCTGAGCAACAAACAATCCTTAAAGTTAGTAGTTGCCCCTATGCGCTCCTGTTGTAAAAAAAAAAAAAATCTATATATAATGCAGACACAATTATATGTACATATACCATAATGGAATGTGATAGCCCTGCAGCTAATGTTACCCTTGTAAAAATAATCTTTAAGTTTGTGTATTGCTAAGGCTTACTGATGCTGTTGCAATTAACGGTGTAATGTGTTGTTTCCTATCCCTTGTACATATGGTTTCACTTGGGAAAAAACACATACCACATTGTTGCTTTGCTTATTGTTGTCTTAGCGTTTTCATCTTGAGAGAAATGATAGCTTTCTTGTCATCTTATCATCCACACAGACCCTATCTACAGCAAATATGTCTGACCAAACACCCTCTGGAGTTGGGATATTGGAGAGGTTATTAAATCGTCATCGAAATGTAGCTATTGAGGACTGAGCTGATCCAATACGGCTCTTTTACAGTGGACATTTTGATTTGTCAGAGCAGGTGTAGCACAAATATTGCTAAAAAAAAATAAAAAATGTTGAATTCACATGTCTCAGTAAGTCACGATAGTGTGACAGTGAGCCAAAAAATATCAGAGCCTTGAAAATCATGTGGGTAAATATAAATCACCCTTCCTTTATTTATTATTGAAAGCTGTTTCTACTGTCAAACTTAAAATGTCTTCCAAGAAAAGAAAAAAAGACAAGAAGTCGTGGTTATTTCCAGATTCAAATCTTGTAGCAAAAGCTGAGCTTGTAAATTGTAGTACGGTAAAAATGACTACAGAATCAAATCAACATCTAGACTCACTAGATTTTACTGTTCACATTTTGTAGCACAATCTGTCGGCGAAAAACAACAACAAAAGGCCCTGCACACCAAGAAAGAAGCTCTTATTTAGCCAGTGAGTAGAAATGTGTGGATGAAGAGGATTGTAGGTGGTTACAAACATTTCTGTTGTCATCTAGCAAAGTTGTTGCTGAAGAGATGAAGCGCACCTCTGCACAAAAACAGATTTGCTACCTCTCAAAAAGTAGCACCAGTTCACAGTGATGAGTGTGTGGGAACATGTCCACAGGTACCACCAGAGTTGGAGAAAATGCTTCTCCTGTGAGTTTCTTCTGCGGGTTAGGAGCACAGCAAAGCTCCTTGAAGTTTCTCATAGCCTCTCCATCTGGTTTACAGGAAACATAAACCAGCCTACGGATAGCTGGTTGGTTCCGTAAAGCACGGACCACTCTGTAGTGGAGGCCAGCTCGAGCAGGGTTTACCACAGCTGTAAGGCCTCCGCCTGTGGAGCTCAGCTGAGACATAAGGCCAGGAAGCACCACCTCTGCCTTCCCAGCGATAAACTCACAGTTCAGGACATTATTAAGAGCTGCGTTGTGTGTAGCATCTTCCACCGCCTGCTCTATGAGCTCTATACCGATTACTCTGTCCACTCTGGGTGATATAGTGATGCCGATGGCACCCGTCCCACAGCACACATCTAGTAGAGTACCACCAACCTTTGTTTGTCCTCCACCTTGGTCAGTGTTTGGGACACACAAGTCTCTCACTTTGCCATACAGCACCTGAGCAGCTGCCTGGTTCACCTGGAAAAAGGCATCAGCAGAGATGCGGAACTTGAAGTCCAGCACCTGAAAATGACAAAAAAAAAAAAAAGGGAACTGCAATAAAAAATAAATATAATGAAGTATATGTGGAACTGGAGCTGAGCTACCCACTCTTCTCGCCTTCATAAATTTAACATGAGGACACTATACCAATTTTACAGTAGTGGTCATGTTGCAACATGATGTGACAAAAGGAAACAGAGAAAATGATTCAGCTGATATTGACTGAGTGGCCTTTGCTTGAGCTACAAAATACGAATCTGTTTTATGTATTTGAAAGACATTTACCAGGTAAGGAGGGTCTAACAAAGTGTGCTATCACATTCTACTACAAATCCATTGTTTCTGAAACTTCTTCACCCACATCAACAACTAAAACTCAGGATTATGTAGCCTCTGCATTGATTTTGAGTCCTACAACTACAGTCAAGTCCATTGTGAATCAATGGGATACTCTAGTTTTATTTGAAGGTCACTGCTGACTTTTTATAGTCAAGTTTATTCATTAAACTGTTTGACATGTGCAGATTTGCATATTAGACCATTAATACTAGCTTTAAAAAGGAAATATTGCTTATAATTGCTGATTTTCCCCCCTGTCTCTTTATGTAATATAATGTCACTTAATGCAGCTGATGAAAATGTATCATCATTACTTTTCAGTGAGACGTGTGACATGTGTTAAAAGGTAAACTTGTTTGACAGCTGAATTTGCATCAAGACAAAAATGAATCATCAAAACAAGCACTTCAACATTCTTTGCTGCTGCTGGACAAGGGATTATGCAATGTGAAGTCCCTCACAGATTCTCAGTAACTTCTGTCTACATTACCTCCTCGTATATGTGTGGCCGGCCATGCAAGAGTTGGTAAGGCGATGCCTCGTGGGTGCAGCGAGTCATGCTGCTCTCCTGGAAGAACAGTGAGTCCAGCTGGCACACCGATCCAGGACCACGTGTGAAGTAGTCCACCAGGTCAGCCTTATGAGCTGCCACCTCTTCCGGGGTGAGCGTCTGTGGATGAAAGTACACTATAGCCATGGTGTGGCCCTCTTTATTGGTCCTCACCGTGACCTCTCTCCAGTGACCTCCGGTGTGGAACAGCAGGCAGGGCTCCAGTGAGGAGAGGCGAAGGAAGTCCTGGTAGCATCTGGCTACCAGTTTGTGCTTCTCCGGCATGTTGAGCAGGTGGTCTCCATTCACGCAGACGATATTTCCTTGTCTGCCTGTGCCCACGTAAAATCCAACAGTCTTTGGATTTCCATCAACTCCTCTGTTGACAGAAAATGTAGACTTGTTGCGGTAGCCATCTCTAACCGGCGATGGCAGAATAGGCAGGATAGGGACATTGAGATTATGTCTGACAGGGGATGAGGAATGTGGCTGGACGTCACCTAAAATATGCCCTGACAGCTGAGCCAGTATCTCCTCCTGATGCTTTTGCTTGAGCTCAAGCTGCTCATCATAACTCAGCCTCCACAGAGGGGTGACCACATCAGCCAGTCTTTCCTCCCAGGACAGATGGTCATCCTTGGGAGGTTTCTTGTGACTTTTTCTCCATATTTTTTTTGAAGGTGGTTTTCCTTGGTCAGCTGGAACTGAGTATTTATGTAAAAGCACCAGGGATGTTTTCCTCACAGAACACAGAGCAGTACGTTGGAAAGATATGACTGACCTGCTGCATGTAGCTGCCAAAGTCATTTTGACTTTTAAAGAAGTTCCTGTAATGACTGAGGACGCCGCAGGTGTCTGCTAGGATCACGAAGACGACACGTGCTGTTAAAAATAACAGTGAGTTTAGATATTTGGCTTTAAAAATAATGTTATTCCGCGTGTGAATGAAATGCACGATGGAGGTTGAAGACCTGTTGTAACGTCTTATTTACGAGACAGACAGCTTTGCGACGTCATCACCCTGCGTCCTGGGGCAAGTAAACATTTCCGCTGTGTCGCGATGGACTCAAACAAGGACGAAGCGGAGCGGTGCATTAAAATAGCCCTAAATGCGGTCAGCAACAACCAACCGGACAAAGCCAGGAAGTTTCTGGAGAAGGCACAGCGTCTATTTCCGACAGACCAGGCTAAAAGTACGTCGAGTAAATGTCTGTTCAGGCGGTGACTTTATCTCGGATGGTGGGCCATTGCTGTGAAACCAAATCAGCTAACGTTAGCATAACCGTCTTAACGTTACAACAGCTGCTCCCCACTGACGCTGGTATTTGTAGTTTTTTCAGCCCCCACCTGCATTTTTCTTGACTACATTTGACTAGTTAACGTCATATATTGGTGCTTTGTCGAAGTTTACATTATTTGGAAACGTTCTTTGTAGCAGTTACAATGCTAACCATTAGCTCACTGTGGTAGGTAGTGGATTAAGCAACTGGGAAACATTAACTCAGGTGGCTGCCTTGTGTAATATTGCCACACGCTCTTTACAGATTTATTGGAGTCGTTAGCGCAGAATGGAAAGCCTCCAGACGAGAATGGCAGTCCTGTGAACGGAGATGGACCTGCAATGAGGCACCGCGGTGACAGAGAGGAAGCTAATGCGTCCGCACAGGGGGCCACCGAATCAGCCAAACCATACACATCAGAGCAGCTGGACGCTGTCAGAAAGTCAGTGCATGTTGATGTAATCTTCTGATTCATTTAAAATATAGTTCCACCCAGGAAACAGTAGAGCTAGATTATGCTGACAAACCTAAATGTAAGTTACTATTGCTGAGTTATTCATTGGGAATATTTTATTGATAAATCAATCTGATCACGAGGCTTGGAATGTGGTGTGACAAAATATGATCACTATTGGGATGTGGTGACCAAGCTGGTAAAAGCGATCGTCGATGTCACTCAGCTGCAGTAGTCGAATAAGGTGAATCATTAAAAAGTTAAGAGAAATGTCAGACAAAAAAATGTGAATGCAGTAAATACTGAAGTAATTCAAAGACAAGCATTTTAAGTCAAACACATCTTCAGTGACATAAGAATAATTGGAAATGGCAAAATCAAGTGCACAAAATAAAGCCAGGTTACTATGTCCAAAGTAATCTCTACGCTGATCAAATGTTCACTGTGAGATTTAAGTTGTCTGACATGAATAGAGAAAAAACAGCACTCTCAGAAATCCAAACAAAGTGCACCAGTGGAATGTGATCATTTCAAAAGCATCACAGAGTTAGCGTACACATTGAGGTGTCTGTTTCTGTTATTATGTCTAGCCTGATTAGATATTCAGTGTCACGTTATTGTCTCAGGAGTGTCGCCATATATTGTGTTTTCAGCGCTTGATTGTTTTTTTTTTTGCTCAATCTGCTAAACATCTTTGTTTTTTTACTACAGGATTAAAAGCTGTAAAGATTACTACCAAATTCTGGGAGTTGAAAAGACTGCCTCAGAGGAGGATCTTAAAAAGGCTTACAGAAAGCTAGCGTTGAAATTTCATCCAGATAAAAATCATGCACCTGGAGCCACAGAGGCATTTAAAGGTAAATTTAAAGTTATCTCTGTAGCTGTACTCTGGAGAACATGGAAACATAAGCTTACTGACTGTAAATTTGTGTTGCATTTTGTGTGTGTATCTTTCAGCTATTGGTAATGCCTACGCTGTTCTGAGTAACGCTGACAAACGAAGGCAGTACGATCAATATGGAGAGGAGAGGACGCACCCAACCAGACACAGACACCATCGTGATTTCGAAGCAGACATCTCACCTGAGGACCTTTTCAACATGTTCTTTGGTGGCGGTTTCCCATCAAGTAAGTAGGTGCCAGAAGAATATAGTATCAGTTTGTACTTTGGTACAATGTTATCGAGACCTAAAAGTCGTTTGTCCTTTTATATCTGGTTTACTCGCCATGAAAACAAGCCAGACATGTAATCCTTTGTGGTGCATAATATGATTTTACTGGCAATCATTACATGCAATTTCTATGCTTTCCATTTGACGATTTCCTAAAGCATGCTAAACGATTTCTTTCCAAGAAGTTTTAGGCTACTCATCGTGCCAGAATGGGAGATAACCCGTTCAGCTGGGGTTTTTTTGTCATTTACATTTAATTGAATTTACTAAACGGGACTGTTTTTAAGACTCAACTGACACAGTACGGCATCGGTTGGCCAGCACCAGTCACTGGGCTTCGTTTCGCCGTCACCATTAGTCTCTGTGCTGTGTCACTTGTCAGCTCTTATCAGCTGTCATTCTCTGGATGGAGGCAGTGAGCCAAAAACTTCTGAGTGCTGTTCAGCCTTGTGAATCTACTTATTTTTTCACCCTGTACTCTTATCTTCCACAAGCTAAAACCACAGGCGGATGGCAGAGGCTAGCTTTACAGCACCGTTATCTTATTGTTAACACGTGAGAAGATTGTTTTTATCAGATTCACAGCTGACTGAATGCGGTTGGCTAGTTTTGTTTACCCTTCTGAGATGTTCACTGGTGTTGAAATACGGACTGCTCAGGAGTTATTTTGTCTGTTTTTTCTGTAATTACTGTATCATTTGGACTGCAGCATAATGCAGTGCATACACAATTTCGCATAAACAAGCTACATAAACAGCGACTGATACTGTCCTGAAAACCAGACTGGTCCTTACCAAATAACATGGTTTAGTGAACCTTACCGTGTAATTTATGACGTTTCCTAAATACGTCGTCGTCTCTGGTTGTGTATGTGATAATCATCGTGCTGTCATTGACTTGGCTGAAAAGGTACATACAAGCACACTTAATCCTTGATTTTATATGGGTTAGAGTCACGGCACTTCTGAGTTCTACATCTTTTATCTTTATTCTCTTCAATTCTTTTCAGGTAATGTACATGTTTACAGAAACGGAAGAATGCACTTTGCACATCATAATAGGCAAGAACGACGAGAACAACAGAGAGATGTAAGTCCCGTCTATAACACTTTAATTACACTCAATTTTAATACCAGTTGATGTATTGTATGATCTGTAATAAACAGTAATCGAATGGATTTTTTTTTCTGTTTCTGGACAGGGAGGTCTGGCTCTGTTTGTCCAGCTGATGCCCATCTTAATTCTCATCATTATTTCTGCTCTCAGCCAGATGATGGTCACCCAGCCTCCATACAGCCTTAGCTACCGCCCGTAAGTGGTTTGTTGTATGAAAAGCATGTACAAGTTGTGTGAGTGTGTCAAAGCACTCACTCTCAACTACGTGTGTGTTTACCCTGTTCATACAGTTTGTACTATCTACACTATTTATACTGTTTATACTGCTCATACCACTATTTATCTCTACCTGTAGATTTAGATGATTTTTTCTGTTGTATCCACATCTATATCATACATTAGTGTGTTCATGGTGCCCTGTCCACACTGTTCATTCTGTTTATACTGTATCATACTGTTTATACTGTATATACTCTACTGTAAAAGTGCACTTTACTGCTGCTTTTACACTTCTGGTTCGAAGCTAAACTGCATTTCGTTGCCTTAGTACTTGTACTCTGCAATGACAATAAAGCTGAATCTAATTATTATTATTATATCTTCTCTGTATTAGGTCAGCTGGACATATTCACAAAAGGCATACAACAAACCTGAAGGTGCCTTTCTATGTCGGCGAGCGCTTCAATGAAGAATTTTCTGCGAATAACCTAAAGAATGTTGAAAGAAGCGTAGAAGAAGACTACATCTCCAACCTCAGAAACAACTGTTGGAAGGAGAAGCAGCTGAGTGAGTTTTCAGTAGGGCTGTACTTCACAGTTGTTTATTGAACTGCTGGTTCACAATGTTACGCTGCCCAAGTTTACATATTACAATTGATTATTTTGTCTGACTAAAGTCACTGAGTTCACTGTCAGTAGAGATGAAAGAAAAAACAGAAAATACTTCAGTAATCAGTCAATGCTTTTTTCTTTTTTTTTTTTTTGCTGTAATAAACTGAACAATCACTTATCAACATCGCTTCCAACTAAATACCTGCTTAATTTAATCCATCCATTATCTATACACCGCTTAATCCTCACCAGGGTCGTGGGGGGCTGGAGTCTATCCCAGCCGACTGAGGGTGAAGGCAGGGGACACCCTGGACAGGTCACCAGTCTATCGCAGGGCTACACTTAGAGACAGACAACCAAGCACACTCACATTCACACCTACGGACAATTTAGAATCTCCAATTAACCTCAACATGTGTTTGGACTTGTGGGAGGAAGCCGGAGAACCCGGAGAGAACCCACGCTGCATGGGGAGAACATGCAAACTCCAGGCAGAAAGGTCTCAGTGCCCCCACCGGGACGCGAACCAGCGACCTTCTTGCTGCGAGGCAACAGTCCTGCAAACTGTGCCAACTTGCATATTGAACAGCTATGTAAACTAAATTAATCGATGAATTAGATTAAGCAGGGCTGCAAGGTGGTGCAGTTGGTAGCACTGTTGAGGTGAATTGGTGATTCTAAATTGTCCGTAGGTGTGAATGTGAGTGTGCTTGGTTGTCTGTCTCTAAGTGTAGCCCTGTGATAGACCGGCGACCTGTCCAGGGTGTCTCCTGCCTTCCCACTAAGTCAGCTGGGATAGGCTCCAGCCCCCCCGCAACCCTAGTTAGGATTAAGCGGTGT
This sequence comes from Stegastes partitus, assembly GCF_000690725.1. Classification (NCBI taxonomy): domain Eukaryota; kingdom Metazoa; phylum Chordata; class Actinopteri; family Pomacentridae; genus Stegastes; species Stegastes partitus. Next base: position 494,042 of record NW_007577864.1, on the reverse strand, counting down.
ATAGATGATAGATGGATGGTTAGCTGTTCAATATGCCACCTGGATTTAAAATGGTTATCTTTTTTTGAGTTTGTAGTTAAGTTCATAGTTAAAAATAAATAAAAGCACCTTTGAGTTCATTTTAACAGCTTCTAAGGGTGTAATTGAAGACTTTTAGTTTATAGCAGCTGATGTAAAGCGACTGAATTGTCATTGTTGTTTTAAGACAGCTGATTTTTGTCTACAGCACTGACATACTCTGTTTTTGTACTTCCAGAGGAAGGCTTACTCTACCGTGCTCGATACTTTGGGGATTCGGAGTTGTACCAAAGAGCACAGAGAATGGGGACTCCCAGCTGTTCCAGACTATCTGAGATTCAGGTTATACTGGATGGCTAGAAACCACTTGCACACATATGGGTAAGTTGCTGCAAACATGACAGTGGCATTACAGTATAATTGTTACTGTAAATTGCACATGAACTGCAAAGACTTAAGGGTTTTGCATGCTTTATGCAGCTATCTAAAGATCTCACACATACACTCCATTAATTGAGTCCAACCTTTTAGGCTGCTGTTTACAATCACTTTAATCTAATACAGCGAGCATTTAGTCAGCTTTATTTTTGTCCATTAACTTCGTGTGGCGTGGTAATGCTGCTGCAAGCTGGGACTGACACCAGATATACAAGAGTCATGTGCAGTGTCTCAGATGTCAGAGTTTCCCACAAGCACTTCACAAGCAGAGTTTTTAAAGCAAGCCCTGCTTACAACTACACTATAACAGAACTTTGAACGATAACAGTACATCAGTAATGGCAATTGATGGGTCACGTATAGATTACCTGTCTTGAACAAGGGTCAAGTTCATTTAAAAATACACTGAAATGAGCAAAAAGTCTGTGACTGCCTTTAGTTAGAAAATACATTACAAATAGATAATATGATTTTACAAACTGTAAACATTTATTAAAAGTGTAAAATACCAGCAGTAAACTGGTTAAAACATGCCAAATTATCTGTATAATAAGATTTTTTTTTTTTAAGTGAGAATTAAACAAGCAATAGTGAATATGAATGGATTTTGAAGTAACATAAGTATCTGAACTCATCAAAAAAGTGACGCCGCATTTCTGCCTCTGCTTCTCTTGTTTTTCCTCAGGTTCGTCAGTACTTGAATCTAATTAGAAGAAATCGGTCGGAGCCCACTCAAATTGGAGCATATTTCTGCAGCAAACCAAGAGAATCAAAAATGCCTTACGCGCAGTGGGCAGCAGACCTCATCAGGGAACCTCTCTGCAACCTAATGTAGATTGACTTCCTGTAGAACTGTGAGAAGCTTTGAGTTGACTGCTGACATTATCTTACTCTAGTGTCTTTACAATGGCGGGAGTCCGCTGGGAATCACGGTGGAAAGTAAGAGCATTGTTGTCTATCTGAACGGTAAGCGAAGCTGCTAAGATTAGCTTTCTCTGTCCCAATCTTTTTGTTCTCCTTAAACATTTTGAGAAACCTCATGGCCTTCTCATAGACAGATGTCTGAGCCACTCATAAGGAAAGTGTGTAATTTTTATAGTTCCTACCAATGTAAATATTCATTTTACTTTTAACAGTGCAGGGTTTATTGAAGTCATTTACAAAAAAAACGTTATGTGGATTTGCTTGTAGCCTGTTGGATCATTATTATTGAAAATTGTTGCACAAATAAAAGTAAACCATATTTATTAAATTAACATGCTAATATTGTATAAAAAGTTTCTTTGAATTAAATTTGTCCAATGATTGACTGGTGCATAGTCTGTCTTTTACAGCACATGTCTTTGTGTCATAAATCCATGCTTTTTCTATGCAGGTTTTGAGTATGTTGTGTCTTTTGGCTGGAGCAAAAACAAAATGAATTGAACTCAAAACAGACTAAATGTGTTTAAGTGTGATGTTGATAGACACTATCCTGCATGAGTGCAGTGTGCAAAGAAGAAACTCACAACTGAATAGACTAAATTGTGTGTGGTGGTGAGACAGCTCTAGTGAGATCTACAAAAAGAAACACATTGATGTCTGTGTGTTCAATTTATTTATGGATGAGTTTGATTGACATCCCTGTTGGTATAAATTGTAAAATATTGTAGTTCTTTTATGATGTGTGGATATGGGACACAATGAGAGGGAAGAAAACTCACAGCAACACAGCAAATTCATAGAAAATAATTTATTCTTTCATGTTCCCAAGTTGTCAAAAAATACAAAACACATAAGTAGCAGGTGGCAGTATTTGACTTTCAAATACATAAGCCATTCCCTTGAAGATGTAGCTTTACATTCATAGAATAACAGACCCATGTTCAAACTAGTGCCTTTGTTAGGTCACCCTAAACCAGGTAAGTAGCTGCCATCAGACATAAGTTGGTTCCAGGAATAACCATGTTACACATCAACAACGATGGTTGTTTCACTGCATCTTGACAGTGCCGTTTGACAAGTACATTGGTGTCTTTTAACAAAAAGAAAAAACTTCTTAACCCACCAACCTCTTTTCACAGTTCACATGAATTTAGTTCATCTTATCAGGGAGAGGAGCTCTTAGTCAGCAGCACTCCTCAATCAGCAGCTCCCCTGAGCAGTACAGTTTCCTCTTGATAGCCCTGAAGCTCGTACTCAGCTTCAGGGTATTGTGGTGCCTCACAGGCGTTGTAGATGTCTGTGGAGACTTGTTACTCTTAAAGAGCTTCTGAACCTTTGGCCACAATCCACTGGACTCGGGTCTCAGAACCAGAGTCACCTGGAAGGTTGGAACCAGAGAGGGATCCACTGCTATTTGGTCTACAGTGCATAAGGAGCCCTGCTCCCCCATGTCCACACACAGGTCGATAAGTGCTCCTTTGAGGCCACAAGGCTCGCTGACAGCCAAGTGGAGCAGCTCTTGAGTGATGTTGTGCAGGAGACAGTCTGGAAGGATGATTTTGGAGCAGTCTAGGATGTGTGATGCATTGTTGAGACTTTGTGCAATGATGGCCACAATGTCTGCTGCCAGGGTCTCCTCCAGGGGATAACAGAGGAAGCTGCTGTCCAAGTCTGACAGGGACAAGTCTGCCACGGATCCTGAAACAAAGGAGTCGAGGTTACAATCCAGTCTGAGAGTACAGGATTCATCCTAAACTTCTTACTCAGTTTTCTGGCGATTAAAAAAGGAGGATTGGGCAACAGTAAAAGCCTATTCCTCCCATCCCCTTTGTTAAGCCAATTACGCTTTCTTATCCTTAAAAATGCAGGTAGAGAAAAAACGACTTCTTGGTGACTATGTGCATCAAATCAAACAAAATCTTCCTCAGACACTCACCATTTTCACTCCTGCAGCACTGGTCTGCTGTGACCCTCTGGTTGATCCCCTTCAGCTCGGTCAGTCTGTGCAGCAGACTGCCCCAGGACAGCCTCTGAGAGCCCCCGTCCTCCGCTGGGGAAGGAGGAAAGCTGCCATCCAGAGACTGATCGCAAGAAAAAGACATTTTTTATATATATAAAACAATGAAAACTAAGATCCGAATGCAAAGGGTTAAAAAAAAAATCTTCAAAGTGCAGTGGTGTCCACTACTAGTGGGTCCCCCCCCTCTCGTGAGCCAGACCAGCTGGAAAACACACTCCGCAACAATGGAACAAAGCGTTAAATACCCCAAGCCAGGACGCCCCGCCCACCGCATTTCTCCACCAATCAGGCTGCAGCTCACGTCCTCAGCGCTCTGTCCTGCCTGGTAACGTTCGTGGCCCTTTGAAGAGGAGGCAAAGGCCAAACCCCCCCCGGCGGTGCAGGCGTAGGAGCCCCCTGACCAAACTTCTGCAGAAAACTTTGTTTTTTTTGTCTCTCAATAATTTACCATTTAAATATGAAACCAAGCAACAAAACAAAAAAAAAAACAAGTCAATCAGCGACCCTCGCATGAAACAATGAAAAAGACACACCCACCCAGATTTGGAGCAGAAAAGCAATGTTGAAAGAAACTGAAAACGCCTGATTCATGAGAAAGGCAGCTGAAGCTCACACGTATCGCACGTACACCTCGTGTTTTTGAGTCAGAAACCGTGGAGATTGCGATTATTCGGGCTTTTTTTTGCAATCAGTGAATGATTCACGAGCAATTCCAGCTATAGTGAATAACACTGATGCGATCCAAAGTAAATAGTTCTCCTAAGAATTAAACCAAGATCTACACTAAATCACTAAAATGATCAAGAGCTTGTTTTTTGTCATTTATTCTTGTTGGTTTTGAGTATTTAGATTCAATGTGTTAGTTGTTTTCACACATTGTCAGTGTGTTTGTTTGGTGTTGTAGGGGTGCAGTTTTACAAGATCATGTTGTTCACTTAAATCCATGGGTACATATATATGTGTGTATCTGATGATGAAATCTATCTGTAAATCCTGAGAACCAAACTTTTCCAACAACTCCTCTGACTCCTGACTTGTGTCATGTACACATACCCAGACCATCCCCCACTCCTTGAAAAGACTCCACTTCTGTCAGTAGATGGTGTCTGCTTTCCAACTGTTTCCAACTGTGTGGCTTTTGTCTTTACAGTATTGTGTCTGTTTTTGCATTACTTTGACCTATATCTCTGGTATATCCATTCAATATGTTGTAGGAACATATGTTTGTTGGACAGACACAGACCTTTGTAGGGCCCCAAGTTTGACTTTGTAAGAAAAACAAGTGAGACCAGAGTCGCCTCCATGAAACTTAATGATAGAAAAACTTGAGTGTATGTATCTTTGTATGCATTTAAACATTATAAATCCCACTTAATATACTGTTTTGGGTCAAATTTGACTCGTTTTGACATTTGACAGCAGTAAAAAATACCCTAAACATCTTTTTTTTTTTTTAGCCTGAAATTTGATTACTTTTCCTAAAGTGACCCAAAATACACAAAAGTGGAAATATTTTAAAGTTTTATACTTTTGTACAGGCGCTACAAATGTTTGTACTCTGACTGTTTTGGGACTAATTTGACCCGTACACATGGAGATGGATTTCAGCTCTACCAGTGTGGGTCAAATCAAGGAAGTTGTTGGTTTTAGGAAATCTTGAAACTGTGAAACTGTACAGGTCATGTTTTGTGTGTATCTTTTATTTACATTTATTAATGTGGCATAGGCTATTTAGACATTTTAAATAGATCTTTAGTTTAAAATTTGGTATAGGCGCTTACTATGGGGGAATTCTTGACAGGAATAAAATATGAACAGCATGTATGGGTTAAAGTGTATATGTAGCTGACACAATGGGGA
>NW_007577864.1:317953-488428 GCF_000690725.1 Stegastes partitus | reverse complement strand
CCCCTCAGTCCCAAACGGTGTAATACACTGGGCATCCAGACGATGGCGCCACTGTACCACCTTTACCTTACAGACAATGGCTGCACCCCATGTAGTGTAAGTGCATTTTCAAGTGAGATGTTTATGCCTGGTTGCATCTATTGTCTTGAATGAATGTGCCCATAAACACACAGCGTTTGTCCGGCCCTCTCCTATGTGCATGTGCACTTTAATGGCCACAGCCGCGCTTTGCTTTGCCCCTTTAATGCGTCGCTGCATTCTGCATATGTCATTTAACTGAGCTTAAGCTTCTACATTACCCCTATTTAAGGGGAAAACATTATTTGTAGCGTGTCATGGAAAAAAAGGAAAATGGAAAAAGGGAAATAAAGCGTGACAGGCGCTGTGTTTTACAATTTAAACAGGCCTGAGAGAGCTGTTAGGCCGGCTAGCCTCAGGCTATGCAATTCATGTATAATAAATCTACTACCAAATGGATTGTTAAGGGTTTTTTTTTTTCCTCTGCAACAATTTGCTTTAATCAGAAGAGCACTGAAGTGAATCACATAGAAAAACCTGCCTTTATTTTTCATCCTAAAGAACTATTTGTTTCAGTAATTGGTACGAAAATTACCAAAGCAATTATGATGCACTTAAGTGAAGAATTCGATATATTTACACCTGAATTAGCTTTGATAAAACCTTCTTCTCCAGGCTCTCATGTTAATTAATGCAGAGAGTGGTAAAAGGGTTGCTGAATTGTGCTACGTGCTGCTGTGAGCAGGCATAGATAGGGTTTTTATTAGCGCTTGTGACATGAAAAAGTGGAGTGCCGTGATCACTATGAGGAGATGATTGTGAGAAAAAAGAGAGAATTATCCTATCTTACTGGTAAATATCTCATCATAGAAGCCCTGTGTTCATCAGGACAGCCTTTAGCAGTGAACGCAGGACTCTGTTTGGCTTTGTGAGCCTGCGTCGCTTGAAGCTGGAGCTGGGACAGAATTCCATTTAAGTTTTGATTTATTGCTGGAAGAAGCAGAAACAGACCTGCACTCTCAGGGGAGGAAAAACTGTGATGTTTGGCAAGTTTTGCTGAGACGCACTCTTCTTTATCAAAGCATTAACACTTTACACACCATTTTTCAAACAGCCTATCCTTTAAATATTAACCTAAGTTTTAGCACATTTGCTACGATCACAAAAAAAAGCAGGATCTAATACGAGCAAAACCTCGTACTTAAATCAGATTGTAAAAGAAATCCCACTAGAGCAAACTGCATCAGTACAGTCTGAGACGTTATACTCAGCAACATTAAAACTTAAACACAATGAAACAAGTTGTGCAGTAACACTGACTACATTGAAAGTGCATCATCTCTGTATATTTTTGCATCTTCTTCAGTCCACATTTGACAAGATTTATGCTCTGTATTTCTACATATATACATACTTTGTATTCAGATGGGGCTTTGTGCTTTTTGCTGACTTACTATAGTTGTCAGTCACAGAATATGAATAATGAGTGCAAATGTATTTTCCCTTGAAAATGTATTATTGTTTGCTTTCACTGAGTACCACCTTGACATATAACACCCAAAGGAACTGGATTATTTGTAGTTTCCAGTTTATGTGAATGAGTCTCATTATTGGTATTGATTGAATGTCATTTGGCACAGAGGCTGCATTGCTAAGTGATAGGTGCAGGGGAGTAAAAAAAAAAAAGTCAATGCATACGTGATGAGGTGTGACCACATGACATCAGACAAAGAAAAGGATCCTGATCATTATTTATAAGAACTCTTACTGTGACTTGTCCCTGCGTGTCTCATTTTAGAGCCATGTGCATTATTTAGCAATGTTGCCAATGTTCTGCTTTTTGTGTTTGGTTTTGAATTAAACAAGACTTGCAGTGCTGTTGTGACTCCTCTTTGAATCCTGAAGTGTTCTGGATGTCATCTGTGTGTAGTGGATTCATTCGACCCAATAGCACATCATGGTTTAAAGGAAAACTTAATCTTTTCCCCCCAAAAGTTATGAGGGCATTGAAACCTCTCTCATAGCTGTAAGTGGGCAAAGGGAATCCATCCATCAACACCTCAGTTTAGGAAGTAATTTTTTTTTACCATTTTCAGCATTTTAGCTTGTTAGCTTTATAACATTAGCTATCAAGCACTAAAGCCCCCCAAAAATGTGATGCTTATCATTAGTTTTGCAGGTAAGTCTAAATCCTGGATACATTAAGTTTTTTGAGTTTTACAGCAATGCTTCCAATATTTGTTAAGAAATCCCAATGAAAACCACAAATATCAACCTGCTGATGGCGCCAAAGAAAACACCAATCATTGGGATTCATCCTCAGGGGGACGCTTGATGTCTGTACCAAATTTCAAAGCAATCTATGCCATGTCTTTAAAAATATTTTTATCTGGACCAATGGGATTGACTGACCAGCTGACAACTAGACAACCATCCCAAATGAATGCTGCTCATGTGGCTAAAAATACAGAAAAAATAACTTTAATTCCAAATGCAAACACAAACATTATGAAAACACTTGTAAAGACAAAAGCGTTTCCTAAAAGAAAAGTTGTCCTTTTGATTTTTCAAATACAAAACCCGACAGCGGGTTAGCGAGGTATGTTATGTTTTCAAAATGACTTCATTTATCAAAGCCAGAAATTGGGACAAACACAAAGAATTATCACATTTCTTGAGGTTTCTGACAGTCTGCAAACTAATCATGAACTTTAAAAATCACAGCTTAAAATCTGGAGATTTCATCACAGTGACTCCATTTAAAAAGTGCCAAAAATGAATCATCTGCCACTGATCAGATTCTTTAAAAAACAAACAAATCTGCACTCTTTGGTACAACAGAGACGCTATTCCATCAGCTTTGACCAACAGTCCTTTAATGATAAGTCAGGGACATCTTTTAGCTAAACTGGCTTGAACTGCAGGCTGTTTTTACACAGAGCAGATAGAAGACAAGTGTGGAAGCAAACTAAAAAATGTAGTACGTAGAGTCACTATAATACTGCATAGGGGACATTTTTGAGCTCTCTCTACTTCTAGTCATGGTTGTCCTGTTTCCATAGAAGTGCAGGACTTCATAATACTGCGAAAAAAAAAGAGCCCAAAGTGACAAGAGCAAAAAACAAACAAACAAAAATACCCTCAAACTGTTTAGGGTTGAGGATAAAGTAAATTCAATGTTTAATAGAGTTGGCTTTGGCTTCACGAGAGGCTCGACAGTCCACAGCTTTAGCTTCTATCTGGCTGTATGTTCTGGATGACAGAAGCCAGCATGTTTTGTTAATGAGCATCATTTGATCTTCACACGTCTCCATCCTGCGGCCATCGCCACATTCAGACTGCATTCCCTCCCTTTGAGTCACAAAGCATTAAACCCGGGGGGGAAACCGCACTCAAACCGCGAACAGAGGAGAGTACTCAGACAGCTTTTATAAGGAGATTACCTGAAACCCCCTATGGCTCTATGACTCTCGAATTACTCAACCATTTTTCCTTTAACTGTCTCCAATAAATGAGACGAACATTGTTGGCCTGCCATGTTCTTCCCTCCTCTCTCTGGATCTTTGCTCTGGGACTGTCACATCGCATCAGTCTGGTTTCATGACCGGGCCTGCGTTTGACTCCCAAGGTTTTCACCTAAAGTGTCTTAAAATGTATAAGTTAATCACACTGCCATTTTGCTTCTTTTGACTCATTGCTCTTAGTTTGATTAATGTCACTGAGAGCAAAGTGGGCAGATTGCAGCAGCTGCTGAGCACCATCTTAAAATGGGTCAATATAGGAGAGCACTTTTACGTTTATAGCAGGGACGACAAACGGAGTACAGTCCAGTTCTAGCCAGCTGCAAATTTGTTGTTTGAACACATGAATATTTCATTTCTGACCTGAGTGTGTAGCTTTGCAAAGGGAGCACACGTGTGTCAGATCCGCTGTGTGCTTCGTTATATGTAGATTAAGGCATGCTCAGCTGCTTTCCGACGCTGATTTTATCGCATCCCAATTTCCCAGGTTGTATGCACGCGTGCATGCTCAGTTTCAACAACTTCCCGTCTTTTTATCTTTCCTCATAGACTTGCGTTCAGCTGAGAGATTAGATGACGTCTCGTGCCTGCCTTTATTAAGAGGGCATCAAAGACACTCCTTTCAGGATGCAATAAAGATGGCATCAGTTAATCCAGCATTTCAATTACAAGCTGTCGTTCAGTGTGACTCTCTGGGGCTCAGACTGCAGTGCAGATACACTCAGACACTGGGGCAGGGTGCAGTGCAAAGGCTTTGTATCCCAGAAATGCATCAGAAACCTTTTTTTCTGTTTCAAGATGTTAACGAAATCCTCAGATCCACAATGAGGTTAGATGTGCAGCGCAGACTTCACTTTTTCCAGCTTTATGAAATCTTAATATTCCATTTTAGCAAAGGATATCGCATTGTTTGAGCTGTCAAAAAGGGCAAGTTTGCCAATTTATCCTCCTGTTATCCAGGGTTGAACCACCGTAATCAAACCTGCTCGATCTAACGCAATTAACAATCAATTACCTTAATTCCACACCATAGGTTCACACAAGTCAATACAACAGCACTGCAGCTGATACTGTAACAACTACTGTGAGCCATTATATGTTCAGTTTGCGTTAGGATTGTCAGGGGGGTGTTGATTTAGCTCAGTTATATTAAGGCTTTGACAGCAGGAACAGCACAGGTATAATTAATACCATTAATTATGGCTGCGCTGCATTTAGGTGTGTCCCACTTCCAGCTCCCTCATAGCATGCACACTGCCTCACTGTCATGGTTTACTGGGACACTTAAATAGAACAGAGCTATCGGTGATATTACAAGTACCACCTGTGTTTTCTGTGTCATGTACACAAAACAAGAATGTTCGGACTGATGTCATCAAAAGTGTGACAGTCTGTTTGGACAGCAGCTATCATACGTTAATCAGAAAAATGCTTTTAATCGAAATTTATGCCATTAAACCACATGATAATTTAGTTGTGCTTTAATTTTCTTTATGCAGAGTCCGGTTTTAATTGGTATATTTTTATGATATTAAAAAGCATAAAATGACTTGAGAAAAAGAACAAAAGTCAAAATAAAATTAGAGTACCAAAAGTAGTAGTCCTTGATATGCAGAATAATGTAACTCATATTATTCAGATTGTAATTATTGATGCTTTAACATATCACTTCACTGTTATTGCTGGCAAGAGTGGAGCTAATTTTACTCTATGCATTTCTAAATTGCCTCTAATATGTCATCATTTATATGTTGAATATTTTTGCATAGAGTCTGCAAAGTAACTAGTAACTAAAAATGGGGGAAAGGTACAAAATCTGCCTCATAAAGTTAGTGGAGCATATAATGTCGGGTAAGAGATCATACATGACCTTTCGTTATATTTACACAAAATCTGCTTTACTACTGTCGACATCTCCCAAAACCTTGATGTCCTGAAGTTCAAAGCCCATTCTCCTTTATTTTCCTCTGCTCTGGTACTCTCCTACAAATCCTTTTCACTCCTTCTACCTCTGCCCTTTTGAACAATTCTTATGTGGGATTACCACCAGGAGATCACAGTGTGTCACAGCATCTTCCTTGTAGGCAACACAACGCAGAAGCCCACTGGTTACAGCAGTAGAAAATGGATATTTGAAATTAAAACAAAAGCCTCACTTCAGTCAAGTGCAAGCACCTGAATATTATACTTAAGGAAGTGTATTTATTCTCCACCACCACAGCCACTTAGGCTGCCACTAGACGGATTATTTCAGGTGTTAGAACAAGAGGGTCAAGCAAATAAAAAACCCTGACAACAGTCTACTATCCAAGTCCACTCACTTTAGAAGGACTGATATTCAGAGACAAATAAAGCCAAACTTAAAAGTAGTGTTTCTTGATTCTGCATGTTTTGATTGACATGAAATCAATAAATTGCTGGAGGAAAACAACAACAGATTCATCTCCATGACGACCGAGTGGATCCATCTATCCAGTGATGGACCGTGTGATATGACTGAAGGCTCTGGAAAAAGCCACACCTTTAGTCGGTATTGTGTTATTAAGCATCATAAATAATTTTGCATGTAAATAAAGTCTATTTATAAAGCATGCTTCTAGATGAGGCTCCACAAAGAGCTTCTCCATTTAAATTTTAATGAAAAACTGGTTTAAGAAAATAACAGTGCTGTTGTGGAGCTGATTATCGGTTCAGTATTTTTGGCATTCGGCACAAGAATGCTTTTTAAATCAAACTGGAGTTGAAATGATTAGGCTAGTCAACTGAACGATTAGTTGATTGTCAGAAATAAACGTCAACTATTCTGATTACTGACTTTTGAAGCAAAACCAAACATTCTCCATTTATAGCTTCCAATTGAGATGATTTGCTGCTTTTCTTTGTTTGGAATGAATAAAATATTTCAGCCTTGGGATCATTCATCAAACGTTAGACTTTCTCACAATACGCTCTCATTTTATAGCCCATACGATAAACTAATTAACTGAAAACTGAATTTGCATGAAAATAGTCTTTTGTTGTTGTCTTTATTCAGCCGGCACCATACAGACTATCAAACAGATTGTCCCACCAGCAGCAGAGGGGTGAGGAAGGGCCTCGTGTGCAGTGTTGAGGGCACCCAGTACAAAGTAAAGCATCACTGTAATCACATTACATCTGTTTGTAATGCAGTAATGCATTACATTACAATTCAGTAATCATGTTACTGATGTAGGAAATCGTACAATGGAGGATTTGTTATGTTAGTCAATATGGCAAATTTTATGTCCTGGAAGGCGATGTTAGAGAGGACAGCAATGCGACTCGACAAGGACATTGAGAGGGCAGAAAATATGGCGCTTGTCTCCTCCTAGTTTAACCAATCAGCATCAAGACTTCCGTAGAAGTTTTGTCGGTGCCACTCAGAAATATCTACCCCGGAGGAGGAAAATGGCCCTGAAAAAGGTTGGAACAACCGCACAGGTTTGGGCTGCCCTAAAACGACCTGCAAGTTCCTGTAGTGGAGAAAGTCCTATTAAACAACTTTCCACTGCAGAAACTCAGGGCAGGCGTGAGGCCCCATAATCGACCCTTTAAGCTTTGCTGTTTCCATTGTGCTGTAGGATCCGACAGCTTTAAACACGATGTTAAATCTGCTACGACAACAAATAGCAGTTAGTGGATGTAACTCCAGTTGTAGGAGGAAATGGAACAATGGTGGTTTGTTATGTTAGCTTATTTGATCAACTTTACGTTAAAGACACGAGGAGACTGCTAATCGACGGGGGACACTGAGAGGGCAGAAAAAATGATATTCATTCTTGTCGTCTTCTCCAATGTTCTAACCAATGAGTGTTGAGACTCTCACAGCAGCAAACTTAAATCAACCCTGCCAACCTTTCCATTTTCATTGTGTTGTAAGATTCAACAGCTTCAGCTGTGACAGTACTCTGGATGGAGACTACCGGTAAAAGTTGACCTTGGACAGTTCAGGTTTGTGGCTTTCTGAATGACTTTCATTATTACCCTTTTCAAAAACCCCTTCAGTGCGAGAAACAGCAACAACCTCAAGGCTAGCAACCTCCTACGCTGAACATTTCAAGTTTTCTCAAAGGTTTGGCTCTTGCAATAAAGGCTATATGTTGCTGAATTTGTCATTTTAATGGCAGTGCACACCACCCTAGCTGCAAATGTTTCAACAAAACAATTCCCCTATTTTTGTTTTTGAGGGGACACCATTGCTGCATCCTGGGCTCAGCATCACCCAATACGACTGTGATTGGTTTAAAAAATACAAACAGAGCATTTTTGCACTACAACTGAATGATAATAAGGTGCAACCAGACAGTTCTGCATAGTGCTGAGAGAAAGATTACTGCAACGATATCTCTAAGTGCGCCAAAACATCAACATCAGTAGTTACTGTATGAAACTCCAATTATATGACCACATCCATCCATCCATCCATTATCTACACACCGCTTAATCCTCAACAGGGTCTCTGGAGCCTATCCCAGCTGACTCAGGGCGACACAAGACAGACGAACAAGCACACTCACATTCAGACCTACAGACATTTTCGAATAACAAATTAGCCACACCATGGTGGGAGAACCCGGAGAAAACATGCAAACTCCATGCAGAAACATCCCAGGCATACTAACCGGGATGCAAAGCGGGGACCTTGTAGCTGTAAAGCGACGGTGCTAACCATCGAGCCATTGTGCAGCCCTATATGAGCACATACGAAATAGAAAAATAGAGGTTATTTATGTTAGCCCATATACAATGTTTGAAAGAACACTGCACCTTGACATACAAGAAAGAGGAAAAAAATGAGCAGGAAAATTGGCACTTGTTGAACACAATCAAACCAAGACTCACACAACAGTGTTTCAAGGCCGCTCAGAAGTACCTACTGCCGAGTAGGTACTTACTGTAGGTACTCCTCGTCCCTGAAAGATCTCATGGGGTTGTTCTTGCGGCTGGAACATGTACAAAGGTTCAGGCTGCTTTAAAATAGGCCTACAGCTTCTTACAGTAGAAAACGGGTTATTGAATCACACCTCTCAATACTGCCAGTGTCGCAGCAGAACTTAACATTTTCAGCATTCGTACGGCAACCGATCACCTTGGACTTTTTCCACAATTCTCTGACATTTTTATAGATCAAACGATTTGTATTTGATTGAGAAATTAATCCGCATGAAAACTAATCCTTTGCAGCTTTAATTCGGCCTGCCCCACATACTGAAGGCTACCAGACAAACTGTCCCACCTGAAAAATGGGAGTTCAGGAGTGAGGAAGGGGGTCACGTGACATTTGAATGTGCAGCTTGTAAACATCAACAGCACACACGGGACAAAAGAAAAATGCAAATAACTGTGTGGGGTGAAACAAAAGGTGTCCCGCAGCAGCAGCAGCAGCAGAACCAACCCTGAATACTATCATCAAATCTCTCCCCCTCTCTCTCTCTCTCTCTCTCTCAGCAGAAGCAGCATCCCATAGGCTAATCAGGTGGTAGTTTCAATCCAGCCTCAGCATCCTCCTCCTCCTCCTCCTCCTCCCAGCAGAGGAAAGCCCGACAGCCGGTGTGTGCGAGGTGTTTGCGTCCGCTACCATGGTGGAAATTACGGATATCGTGTGCCTTCTCGTCCCGCTGGCGATGCTGGCCGGCTCTACCTTCCAGACCGACGTGAAGAGCGTCAAGGAGGCGGAAAAAACGGGGAATTTCATGGAAGACGAGCAGTGGCTGTCCACCATTTCACAGTACAGCCGCAAGATCAAGCACTGGAATCGCTTCAGAGATGTAAGTGTTGATTGAGAGATGCGCGGTAATGCGGTATGAGGTGCGCTGATGGAGGGGAAAAACACGCAGGAACAGTAATAGTAGTTATTTCACACTTTCTTTTCTTTCCTTTTTTGTTTTTTTTGCACGGTAATGCGCACAAACTTGGTGCGGAGGTTCGAATCCCGCAGGATGCTTTAGAAACATACTTTAGATGAAATGTTTCCAAATAAAAGATCCAGAAAATATGCATGTAAAGTGTGTTTTCAGGTCGCCAAAACATTTGTTTAGGTCATTTAAGTCAAATAAAATAGGAAATGTGAGGGGTTGTGTTTACAGTGTTGACTACTTATGGGTTGTATAATATGAGTGAAATGTGTAGTTTGGAGTCTTTTCTGGAACTTCTTCCTAAAAAAAATTCAAGACACCCAGTGAAATTTAATCACAAAACTTCCAATCTAAGCTCATGAATGCCAGTCTAAGATAAAGCTACAGACCACACTCTATAGGATGCTCCCACTTTTACTGTATGGACCCTTTTGCTAATGATATGCAATTCATGTTGTAGCCCCGCTTGCACAACAGCGTAGACCTATTCCATCATTCTGTCCTTAATATAGGTTACCTCAGATGTGTTTCCAGACGTGTCTCGGGAGATTTCACAAACAAGAGAATTAAGCAATTAGAGCAGAGCGGCAGTGATTGATTGATGTGCATATTCACCCACTGAACAGACTGAACTGGGTTGCAGGGATTGATTAAAGCCTGCAGGCTCTGCATAGTGATATATTGCTGTGTCTGTGAATGTATGGATGTAGTTTTGCCTCCAGCTCTGTGAAATGATTACTAATGATCCCAACAGGATTTGGACAGTAGTGCAGTTGGATTATGTTCCATATGACTCCTGTTAATTGGGTTTTAATTGATCCTGCAGCGCAAGATAGGTATCATGATTGGATGTGAAATGTGAGCTTCAGGTTGAGCATCTTATGTGAGAACAATGGCATATCTCGTCAGGGGGGAGGGAGAAGATGAGCCTCTTCTAAATAATAACCTTCCCAGGGAGAGATTGTGGTGTCATTTTCAATCCACATTCACACGGCTCTTTAAAACATGGGTCATGGACATCCCAGAAGAAAAAGTGAATGCGTGTGAAAATTGGCAGCTGCCCCTCCTGGGGACGGATTAGTTTGACTGTGATTACTTAAAGAGTATGTCCTCTGGAACTGTACTTAGAGAAGTAATGAAATTGTGGGCATGGAAAGATTAAGTCAGAATTATTGTGGGATTATAACTCACTGGATGCTGCTCTATATTTACACAGCTTTGATCCAAAATGTTAGTTACAGAAGCAATGTGCTTCTGAATTCAGTATATCATGATTGGCTGTGCAAAAAAAAAACAAAAAACCCTCCTTCTTGGAGTGAATCAAAACACAAACACATCCAGAATATATAGAACATCCCAAGATATAAACAGTTTACTTAAGGGTTTGCCATTTAATATGAAGATGTCACTTGCTCTGCTTTGCCTTTTTCCTCAATTTAACATCAAAGCTGCTGTGCAACACAAACGTCCCCACAGTTACACACTATCTCTTTTATGATCGTCACTCCCAAGGGTGACTGTCTCGACATTGGTGTGTGTGTGTGTGTGCGATCGTGTCGTGGAAGTGCACAAATGTGATTTTGTCGGGGCTGCTGCGTGTGTTTGTGAGTGCGTTAAAGAGTGGTGGTGTCTCTGGTGATGATGATGATGACAGGAGAAACATCAGAGATGCGAACCGCTGAACCTCCCGAGGGAATCGCCAATAGAAACCGCTTTGATTTCAGCTTGCTGCCGTAGCAACAGCAGTCTCTGTGTTGTGGTGTTGAGATGGAGCATGTATCACTGGGAGTTTGATGACTCTATCCCCTCACCAGTCCTGCTTCGGGGTGGAGGAAACATCCTGTATTATGTTTTTTTTTTTTTTTCCTCCATATCATTAAATCTGTCAACGTCTACAGCTGAAATACTGTTTGTGCAACCAACTAGAAGTCTTTGCAATATACCTAATGAGAGTTGCTTTCCTTTTAATGTAATGAACATTTCATTTGTGTTGCTTCATGATGAGCTAAAAAAAAAAAACACAAAAGCAACTAGAAAAGGAACAGCTCAGTCTCTGGGTTTGTTTTTTGTTTGTTTGATATATAAATGGTTGCCAATGACACAGTTATAGGTATTCAGATTACACAAATTGATGTTGACTTGTGCAGTCCTCCGAGAGCTGGATGCTGAATATTAATCCAACACTGGAAAGCAATAATCAAAGCTGCACAACATGAAAGACGAGCTCTTTCACTCTCCCTTTTTGCACGTGCGCAAACACACACAGATGCACACACATAAACACACACAATAGACTGCAGAAAGTACGCTGTAAATATTTCATATTTATTCTTCTCTGGAATGTAAAAGCAGAATCAGGATAAGAGGTTTTTTCGCTTCCAATAAAATGGAAAGAAAAAAAAAAAAGCTCCCCACACTTCAATTCAATCTATTTCACAGGAAGACAAGGCGATTAGATTTAACAGTTACAGTCAACAAATAATAGAATGGGATACCTTCAATCCTTTAATCTGACAGGTGCACTCAACATTTCATTCCACTAATGCACCAAATCCTAAAAAAAAAAAAAAAACACACACATACAAACAGGGGAACAGGAAAGACAATCACGGTAGATTTATTACTTTACCCCATAGGTTGCCATCTTTGGTGTCATTTGCTGAGTTTTATGAGGAATTAGTCCCTTTTAGTTCGACCCTCTGAATCCCAAGCAGTGTCTGGGCGTTCTCCACGTTTTCACTCGCTGTGGGCTCATTTTTCATCGCAATATGAAGTCCTGCACCTCTGTGGAAACAGCACAGTTATGGCCAGAAGAAAGAAGAAAGGGAGAGAACTCAAAATGTGTAAGAAAATTAGAATGTCATAAATATTACCAAAAAAAAAAGAAAAAATACAACAAAATCTGAACAATTCTTGAATCAACATGTACAACATTTCTTGATAACAGGTGTTATCAATACTGGAAAAAAGGCGTACTCTAGATATTTTACTACTTATTTGTTTCCCTGTCTGATCTGAGTAAACACAACCTGCAGTTCGGATCAGTTTAGCCAAAAAGTCTCGAAATTTTTGTCACATAATTGTCACAGCCAAGTCACTGATGGTTTGTTAGTTGTGCAGGAGAGGACTTTTTTTTTTTTTTTTTTTAACAAAGCCTTGGTAGAGCAAACACGTAAAAGAGACATGCAGCGTTAAATGATTTTGATGTGGTGTAGTTATTTTAAGCCGTGATGAGGTTAAGGAACAGATTAGTACGTCAAGAACTGTTGAAAAATCTTTCTGTTTTCATAGTTTCTATGATAAATGGTATAATTTTGGCAATTCTTTTGAAGACAACATGCTTTTAAAACCCACCGGTGGATTTTGCGGTTCAGAGGGTTAAATAACGATTAGTTTAAAAATAGGGTACATTTATTGATGTCTTCACATTGTTCTATTGAGCGTCGTCATGAAAATTGAGGCTACTAGCATTTAAAGATGCAACTGAAAAAAAGAAGATTGTAACACCCCTACAAGATTCAAATCAAATTGGAATGAGATAGCATAATGATGGAGGCAAGTAGCTGGAAAATATATATATAAGAAAAACATTTTGTTAATGATAATACACACTCATTTCCATTTTAAGCACCATTAAAAGAGTAACACTGAATAAATTCTTTGCAACACACAGAAATTCAGAGACTCGGTTATAGGGACAACCGAGGCACTGTCTGTTTTCATTTCGGTACGAGATGAAATGACTGGAGACGACTGTATTTTTATGCATAGCAGATCCAATTTGGTGTGTCTACTAAAGGCAAATCAACAGTAAATTCAATTTTTTGCTCAACTTCCCCTGTAAAAATGATACTGTCCACGAAATCACCAAGCCATGAAATTGTTCGGAAGCGTTATTCCTGTTGATCAGCCCAGATACGTGCCTAAAAATGGATGATCATTAGGACACAGCAAGCAGCAAGTTCATGCAGGAGGAGGCTCTTTATTGTTGGCATCCATCATGCATTCCGGCATAAACACGGTGGAAAGGGCTCAGTGTTTATGAGGTGATTTTAGTTTCATATATTTCTTGTTTTCTTCTATCTTGCACTGTCTGTGCCTGGTAAGTCCTTATCTTAGAAACGCACGCCTCTCCAGTCAGGCAGCTCTGGACCACCCAGTACCAATCCTGCCTGCACCTGCCATCCATTCAGTTCATTTTTAATGAACAGAAAACACTCTGTGCACAAAAACATCAGATCCCTTGTCGATGTCAGTGGATTAAAAATGCAGAATGGTGGAAGCGCTTGCGGTAGGTTCTGACAGTTCTTATTAAGATGTGATGTTATGTTCTTTTTGCTCCACGCTGGCACTCTACAGGGAACATTTTGACAGGAGGTTTACCTTGCCTACCTATACTCTTGCCTGCCTGATTTCAGCCTCTCATGTGCTTTAACTGGCAACAGTCCAGCAGAATTTGAACTCCCTTCAGTGCTCCTTTTTTATCATTTCACTATGACATACAAAAATAATTGTGGATAATGGCATCTGTAACACCGGAGCCAAATACTCCATTAAAGACCATCCAGACAAACAGTAAATTATCACCATGAGCCCTGCGCTCCGTCTAGCTTTCCTATCGCACAGCCGCTCTCTGATGTTAGAATGGACTGCTACTGATGCATTAATGCTTTGGATGATGATAACAGCTTATCAGAAGTCCATTAGTCTATCTATTCATGCTTTGTTCAGGCATGAGCCGCTCCTTATCGTTCTCCAGATTTTGTGTGAGGCTGCAAACATCCAGAGCTCTTTGGCAATGCAGATGGAGTGCATCTTTTTCAACTGTTCGGGGAGAGGTGGTCTGGTTGTCCGGGGTTTGCACACGGACTACTGGTGCGCTGTGGGGTGTCCTGGCCGGCTGCCAGAGGCCTAGGTGGGCTGTAATTGAGTAGAAGGAAAAAAGAAATAGCCTTTCATCATGCCGGGCTACAGCTGCTTCCCACAGCAATACAATAGCCACAGCTGAAGGGCACAGGTGTCGCCGAGACAAATTTGCTAAGTAGGGGGATACATTTCAAATTTCTTCGAAAATTCAATTGTTCAGAAAATTTAATGAATACATGCTCATCCATATTTGCCATACAGGTGGGACTAATAGCTGGAGAAAAAAAAAAAAAAGACACTGTTTTCTTTTTGGTGTAACATTTTTCCTTACAGCCTGTGAGCATTTCATGAGTGACCTGCTTCTGCACTGACTACACTTGGGAGACAAATAGGTTGTTTGCTGCAAAGAACACCTGACATCCAGAAATCTGCCTGTAATGAGCTCTTTGTGGGATACTTCCAGCGTCCTGTCGTTAGAAAACATGTATACAGTAAACAACCCACTTATTAGTAACCATAAAATCCCCAAAGTGGGCACGTCGGTGTGATGTAAGTTTGTATAAAATTTCTCCTTTTCAAACGAACAATAACTCTAAGTGGCAGACGCTTGTCTCTACAGTAAACGCAGCTGGGTTTGTGCCAGACTGAGTCACAGCCGGTGCGAGATCAGGTCCTGCAGGTACAGTAGCTGATACAAAAGATTTTGATTAGCACTCAGCCCCTGAGAGAAGGCTTGCTGAGAATATGTTTACAGTAATCAGACTCAGGAAATACTGTACTGTAGGACAATACGCAGCCAAGATGATGCTGAGCAGACCTCGTGGTAGGAACCAACGTAAAGACATATTGTAAAGGATGTGTCCGGTCATACCTTAGCAACCGTAACCAGGCATGGCTGGTTTGTCGAGCTGCATGTTGTGTTAGGAGCGACGCTTTGTTGGAGAAGTCAAAGGTGATTCCTCGTGTTGCTTTCTCCAAAGAACAAAACCGTGCTAACTCGAAGCACACGATAGTGACCTAACCATCATTACTTTAAAAGCCAGAGTGATTTCGTCCTATTATTTTGTAAAGTTGTGTTAATTTTTTTTTGTTTTTTAAAAGTCCTAATGTTCATACATGAGCTGAATGGACTGAAATCTTTTCATGGTCACCAGCTAGAAATGAGAAGCTGCTTTCTTCTACTTGTGTCTGAATCCAAAACCCCATTGCTTCACAAATCACTATGATGGTGAACCTTTGTTGACAGGCATAGCAACAGCAGGCGAAGTGAGGATACGCACAATGTCTAATACATTTCTGTTCTAAGTACGTTCAGTCATTATGTGGATCTATTTTTGAGGAGTTTCAGTCGCATTATATGAGTAAGCCCCATGACTGAATTCGGTAGGCACCACAAATGACAGCCAGTCTGCCTTTTTCCTCACAAAGTGCCAGATTTGAGTCCTGTTACTGTTCATCTGATTGTAACTCGCACTCATATTACACTGTTTTAGACTCCCCCCCCCACCCTGTCCTCGTCTCAAATCATTGGCTGATTCTTATCCTTCTTGTAGCCCTTACCTCGGCAACTTCATTGATTTTCCATTGTTGTACGAGTCTGTTTTTCAGTTGGTGTTTTCAGTGAAGTGTGAAGGTTCTCGCTGTTTGTACCAGATTCTCCTGTGAGTTGCAGACTGTTTTCTTATTCCCCGCAGGGCCCTGAAAGGCACAAGGGTTGATTTTATTTATAGATAGTGAGTACAGAGCTGGCATGAGTGCACAGAGATTTTGTGGACTAAGTGTGATTTTTATAGCTGTATCTGTTCTTGTGTGTGTGTGTGTGTGTTGTGTGTGTTGTGAGTGTACGCTGCACATATTGCAAAAAGCAAGAAACTTTAAAAACTCATAACACTGCATCAGAATTTTTGTGAAATTCTCTGAAGCCAGTCCATTTTTATTTTTTTTGGATCCTGTACCTTTGAAACGTATCTGGTGAAATGGAAAAAGCAATTCACCGTTTATATAATTGAGTGCAATTTTCAGACAGGCTTAGTATTTGACCTTTTATCCATCCTTTGCTGTCAAAGGATATTCTGATGTCACTCTTCTCTACTTGAGAGTGAAGACTGACATTAGAGCCCTTCTTGAATGGGGAACTGAATTGTTATGTATGCACAATATCCATACGAGTTAAGTGTCACGCCATTCAGCGCAGACATAAATGAAAACCTTTTATCCGCTGCCCTCAGTAGGAAGGAGATTACTCATTTAAGTACCAGTAAGGAGGAGTGCAATGCAGACAATATGTCTATTCATCTGCCAGAGTGTGTTTTAGGATATCCACATTATTAATTCTAAATTAGACCTTCAACGGTTGAGTGTAAATGCTTTTTTTTTAATGCTGCCTGGGACATTTGAATGTGCTTGGGGGACATTTTGTGTCTGATCTCAGCTATGTGTGGACACAAATCTGACCACAGCGTCATTCTCTACACCCACTGATGAAATGTTCTCATACTACACAGTAAGGAAACATGCAGTCAAAAACAGTGCTGCCAAGGCTCAAACTGTTCGACTCAGATCTGTCATGAGGTCCACAGTCATTTGTGTGGTGCATTGTGTGTTTTGGTTTGATGTGAAATAGGCTGCTATAAATAAAGCAATATTTCTTGTATGTCTTTAGATACACTGTGTCTTTAAAGGTTTGCTCTGCAATTGAAAATTGCAATTTTACATGTTCAGAAGCCTAAAAGGATTACTGAAATTCTTCCGTGATTAGAATTGTTTTGGCCGTGAGAGGTTAAATTATCCAGCCTTTCACTTGGGAGAAAACCAAAGATGAGAAGAAAGGAAAGCAGTAATTTTTAGTAGAAGAAACATGTTTTTTTTTTCTTCCTCTTCTTTCCTTCAAGTCATTTTATCTATTTAAGTTTATCTTGCAACTCCTCATTGGAGCTCCTGTTCTCGTGGCTTTGTCCCCGCCGTTATTTCAGTTCCCAAAATGTACCAACCCCTGCTTCACCTTTTTCTTACCCATTCTTCTGAGCTGCCTTACATAAGCCTCGCTCCATCCTGTAAGCGGAGCAGCACTTGATGCTCTGCCTCTGCTCTGCAATCCTGAATCATGAGCTCAGAGTCTTCTGTGCATGCAGACATACGAATTAGCGAGCTTGCTCCTCGTGCCCTGTGGCTCAACGTGCATGAAGATAAGAGGAAAGCGAATTGAATGAGAAGATTGTTCAGGGGGGTTTGTTTCATCTCAGGCACATTGCATGTGATCTGTAAACCAAAGGCGGGAACAGCCACTGAGTCTTTATGTGGGTCTCTAGGTGGGAGGAATTGATATCATGCAGTTTGTAGCATCACATATACATGTTAAAAAATTAGAGTGCCCAGAGGTTGCTGGGGGACGGTATAATGTTTGGATTTTCAGCTGTGTTTTCTTCGATTTGGGACGTTAGAACCAAAATCCAATTCACTGGTGTGCTTCCAAAAAAACTTCATTGATGTAAAATGAAACATGGTCTTGTAAAGTTGCACTATTTCAAAGATATTAGTAGCACATACTGAATAATGAAACCACTGCAAGTCCTCTTTTTCAGTATTTTAAGCCAAAATTAGGATGTTCTGCTGCTTGCTGATTAGCCGATTGATGTCTCTATCTCTGATGGAAATTCTTACTGTACGTGGTCATCCCCTTTGCTCCCTCATCTCTCAGTGATCCTCATCTTTGAAGGGGGTTCTTGTATTTGCTCGAGGACCTCTCACTGTTGACGGAGTCGACTGGAAAGAGGATTTTTTAAAAAGGAAACTTCAGCAGGAGAAGTGGTGGGCAGATGAATCTGGAAATTAGTGGGACCGTCAGTGTTGAGTGTTACTCAACACTGAAAGTCTGGACTGTCAAACTGATCAAATTCTTGCCAGCTTGAATGTCACCTTCACTAGATGAGGAAATACATTTTTGAGACAGCCCCTCCGGAATGAATGCATCAGCATCGGTGCCAAAAATCAACATATGGTCACGTCAAGTAGTCTATAGAAGTGTAGTGTTGTTTAAAAGGGCTTGTGGTGGATGGATGGGTTGAAAAAACATGAGAGTTTACACAGATTATTAGTAGCTTCCCATTTACTACTGGCAGTCAATATTTCATTTAAGCATTTCATAACCATAAGCAAGAGGTTTTTGTTGTAACTAACTAAGTTTAACCCAAACCAGGATCATTTTTTAACCCCAACCCAGTGATTTTTGTGCCAAACCTAACCAAACCTAACTAAGGATTAAAATAGTTTTAACCATGTCACCCTGTTGGTATAGCATCAGAGTAGAAAATGCTCAAATGTATAATACAGGAGTGCATGGCCCGGCGATGTATTTTGTTTAAATACAAAGATTTGTTCATTTTTAAGGGATCTGCATTAAAAACATTAATCAAAAAATTGATGGGTAAATTCCAGGAATGCTGCATTTCAAGGAACACACGCATAAAAATCTAAATTTTGCATCCGTTTAAATTACAAATTCGAACTGGCTCACATTTTGGAGCTCCATTGACATTTATGTTTAGTATGCAGCAGCTCCAAGGCATTTCACCTCGCTTAAAAAAAGGTTTCACCCGCTGTCATACATGAAAACCAGAGATTGGGGTCTGCGTGGGCTGAAATGATTTTGTCATAGTTTGAATTTTACGGCGCTAGATCGAGCGTGCTGCTTACATCGCAGCCCCGTGAGGTTCAGCATGAGTTTGATGAATCCACCGGAGGCCGATATTAACAGAAATCTCGAAAAAAGGTCAAGTGTAAACATTCAACGGGGGCTGTACGGTTCTCCACGGCGGAGTGTTATTACTGTGTCCTTTGTTACTGATGAGGCCGTGATGCACTCTGCAGTCACCATGAACAAACCCCTCAGGATAAGCACAATGAACACAGAGTGCATCTGACAGCTGACATTTACCCAGAAACATCTGTCAGTCACACATATGATCCTTCAGACACACATACACCCACACGTTCATTTCAACCACTTCCCTGTTTGTTCCTCTTTTTCCAGTCAACCACAACAAGCGCAATCTCTATCTGTCAGACTTTTTTTTTTGGAGATCTCGGTGACAGTTTTTGCAGTTCCTCCCGAGTTGAACCCAATTTTTCAGCGGACAGCTCATCGGGTTGTGATCCTCCCCCCGCAGATGTGACGGATTGTGATCTGTCAGTCAGTATTGTGGAGCTCAGCAGCGGGGTGAACATTCTGCCATGTTTGATGTGGAGGGTGAGCTTCCCCGCTCTGTTTAACAAGAGGAGATCTTTCTGATGTTATCAGCCAGATCACAGAGCTCCTGGATACAGCTGAGTGTTTTCAACTCTCAGCCTGCTTCCTCTAATCACTCCTGTGTAAAAAGCAGCAGTCTTTTCATCAGAGTTTTTGGTCGGCGAATCGCATGCGAGTGATGTAACCTCGCCGCCGTGTGCCAAACTTGTCACCTTGCTCCACGTTTCATGCTCACTTTCATTGTACACTCAGGAGAATTTATTTTTTTTCCCAGAATACATTTTCTGCAGGCTCTCTTTTATGAAAATCATTGATTTCCAGTCCTGTCAGCGCAGCAGGACAGTTTCCTCATTGGTCCTGGCAGAAACACAAATACAGAAAGGCTGCTAAATAATGCAGGAACTGAAGCATCAATAAAGGAGGCAAGGGAGGCATCAGATTAATGACCAGGCCTTAAACTCTTTGAGGTCTTACCCTGCTAATGCTTGACTCCATCAGGATCAACAAGGTTAAACTACATATCCGACAGTCATTCACAGAGCTCGTCTGGAGTGTTGAGTTAAAATCCAGACAGAGGGCAGTTTAGGAGAAGCGAATCTTTTGCCACCGAGGAGGGCGATTGAGCTCGGCGGTGCAGCGAGCGGAGGATTTTTTTTATTTCTTTTTGTAGATTTCATTTCACCAGTGGAGTCCTCGCCAGTGCTGAAAATATTTACCTCTGTGAAATAAAACTGTGAGGGTCAAAGAAGAAGGTCCCAGCTTTGACGAGGGCTGCTTATTTCACGTGTTGTGTCGGGGATTTATCGCCTTCCGGGGAGCTGTTTGGCACACGCTTCCAGTACAGTAAATGTTTACGGTGATGAGTAAGTCATCGCTAAGGAGGGGTGGTGGCCGATTGTAAATATCTTGAAATGACTCATGTTTATTATTTCAGACGTAGCAATATGCTCAAAAAGCTTTACATCTGCACCATCGTCTGCGGGATTATATCTGAAGCAAAGTGTGTTTAAGTTTTGCATTTACATGGGGTTCATACTGTTAATGTGGGATTTTCTTCTTTTTTTTTGTATTTGTTTGCATTTAAAGAGTCTGATGACGTGTGTTTCTTAAATAATCTGTTACTACAAGTGATAGAATTCATGGAAGAGATGTCTTTTCCTTTCATTTTCAACTGAAATCGATTTGAGAAAACTTGATGTGGTGGGTGTCAGGTTAGGGGTATGTGTCCAAATCTTAATAAAAGGTGATAAAATATGTTTTTTTTACCACTAACTTTATCACTCACAGTTGCCTATTAAATAATGGTTGTTTAATTGTGCAGAGAAATACTTAAAGCCCAAGCTCTCCAGTGTTCTCAAATGAACATAGAACTATTTCTGATGGCTTTACGATGTCATTGAATACAGCTCAATACGTTGCATATAAAACCACATTTTTTCGTTTTCACTAATAATATAACTCTTTTCTCTCCTTTTGCTGTCATCTCACCAGGAGGTAGAGGTCAGTTCCCTTCACTTTTTTTTCCCGTGTAACGCTCCTCTAGCTGCCTTTGTGCGATGTCTTTTTTATTCATGACTCATTTCCTTGTCTTTTTATGTGTCTTTATCTTTGCTTTTTCATCCATCTTCTCAGTTTTTTTTTTTTTTACCCAACATCTCCCTCAGCTTGCCCATTTTAATTAGAACGATTAATGTTCTAATTAAATGGGGGGGAAAAAGTGTCGTCCGCTTAAAAGGCAGCTCGCCCTGATACCATATGTCTCACATATATAGGCAGAGGGTGGCGATTTGTCGAGCTCATTTCCATACAGACTCTACAGCCATAGTACGTACCCGTCTGTCTTCGGTGTGACTCACTTAGCTAATTATCATGCCATTGTGCACATTATAATCAGTGTGCAGTGATAATGCAAACTACATTACATCTCCTCTGTGATGATGACAGTGTTCATGTGTTATAGTATCAACAACACAGTGCGCTCAGTGTGAATCTTGTTGCTCTTGATTCTCTGCAGCTGCTAATAAATGATTGTTTTCTCCATGTTTCTGCAGGATGATTACGTGCGTACTTGGGATGAAAATCAAGGTTCGAATGACAGTAAGTCTCACGCTATCTTATTTCTGTCTCACTGTGTGGTTAGTTGAGTTCCTGAATGCAACTGAACGTTAAAGTATTTTGCTTTTTGTTGCTAATTCATCTACATCGACTCAGCCACAACATTAAAACCACTGACGGGTGACGTGAATAACTTGATTATGCCGTTGCAGCTGCACCTTTTCAGGGGTGGGATATATTTGGCAGCGAGTGAACACTCAGTTCTTGAAGTTGGAAGCAGCAAAATGAGCCAGAGTAAGGATCTTAGAAATTTTTGACAAGGGCCACATTGTGATGGCTGAATGACAACTGGAGATGGGGGTCGCGGGTGGTCGAGGCTCATTGATGTGGCGGTTCAATCCCATCGAGGAGCTATTGTTGCACAAATTGCTGAAAACCTTCCCGCCGGCTGTGATAGAAAGGTGTCAGAACACACGGTGCTTCACAGCTTGCTACATATGGAGCTTTGTAGCCGCTGACCGGTCAGAGTGCCAACGCTGACCCGAGTCCACCGCCATTAGCGCCCACAGAACAGGACAATGGAGCGATGGAAGATGAAGTGAGATGTGGATGGCCCCGTCTGTGCCAGAACATAAATTATCCGCTCCTAACGTCTTGGAACCCGGTGACCCAGGACACTTTGATGGGTCTTGTGTAGTCCATATCTCGATGGGTCAGAGCTGTTTTTACAGCATGAGGGTAACGTGCACAGTATTGGTCAGTTGGTTCTATTGTTGTGGCCCATTGGTGTACAGTCGTCCTTTATTCATACCCTTCCATTAAAGAAAAGGAAAAATTCACAATAGTCACTCAAATAACTAGAAACTGAAAAAAGTAGTAATAAATAAAAAATTGCTAAATTATAATTCAGTGAAACAAGACATTGCTTTTGAAGTGTGGTTGAAAAGAATAATTTTAAAAAACAAACAAAACTGTCCCGGACAAATTAGAGCACTTTACTGATGAGCAGTGGACCAGAACACCTGTCAACAGGTGCAGAAGTCTGATTGAGAGTTACAGAAAACACTTGATTGCAGTGATTGGCTCAAAGGGTTGTTCAACAAAATATTAGTTTATGGGTCCCATCATGCTTGTTTGCTTGTTTTTGTTTTGTTTGTGTTTTAATATTTCTGTTGAACAATTCAAAAGCAATGTCATGATTTTCATAAAATTTTTATTTATTATTACTTTTGTCAATTTCAACTTATTTCAGTGACAGCTGTTTTTTTCCTCCTTTAATGGGAGGCTATGAATACATTTGAGGACGACTGTATATGGCATTCTAGTTGTGTGTTACTCCAGTACATAAATTATCTTTTGAAAAACAAATCATGAGCAAAACTGTTTGAGCAATCACTATAAACTATTATGAAGTCGATAAAATGTAAGTTCTACTTAATTACTCCAGTTCTATTAAAAGTAAACAACATACAAATAAATTAAATGAACACAAAATTGTTTTTTATTTTTCATTATTTTTGCTCAAATTTTAAATCTTTTTTGCTTGACGATGATTTCTTTGCAATAAATATGTAAGATCGAGCCAAGTATAAGACCAGCCTAATTATAAGATGGTAAGAACAAAAGTATAAATGCCAACTTTTGATAAAAGGCCTTTTCGTCGTCTTGTTGAGAAAGTTTCCTGCAGACACCATCAGGCTAAGAATACAGTAGATCTCTGCCTTGACGCATTTTTGCCCATGAAAGTGAAAATGGGAGATTTCTATGAAAGTATAATGTACTTTAAATCCACAGGTGTATAGCTTGTAGGACTATGTTTTTATGTGCAGGTGCTTATTTCCTCTGTTTATATCAGCCACTGACTCACAGAATCTCCCGCTGAGCTTTGAAAGTTTTCGTCATTTTTCAGCTTGCCATTGTGAAACTCTGTTATGTCTTTGCTTGCAACATGACTCCGTGCCCGGTCCGTTTCTGCAGGGAAGATGTTTTCAACTCACTAGTCATTGTATTCTCTCGATGCTGTCAAAACATTAAGAAACTCTTCAGCCTTGTAACATTAAGATAATCCAAACCACAATGCAGCGCTCCCTGAATGCTCATTCTGTAACTCAGGGATCAGCACAACAGCACTATTCACTTCATTCAAAGATGCGTAAATGTCTAGTTGCCAGTGAAACAGACTATTATCCTGAAAAATATCATAACATGTTTATCAGTCAAAATCTCTAGTATATCAGCACGTCCCAAAATAAAACCATGTTAAATCCAATATACAACAGATGTGAGTCCACTCCTGGGTCATCTCACTTCAATGTAAATGATTTTAAACTGTATCATCAATAATTTCCTCATATGAACAGTCAAAATCAAATACAGTGGTGACTCGATAGTCTGACCCTTAACAATCCGAAAAACTTGCTATCCGACAGGTTTTTAGGAAAAACAAACGGAACCCATTAAAAATAGCCTTAACATACCGACAGCCTTGGATTCCGACTCTGACTTGACATTTTATGCCACAAATAAGGACAACGGCGTATTATCTGACTTAACAATCTGACAGATTGGCTACGTTCAGACTGCAGGACTTAATGCTCAATTCAGATTTTTTGGTGAAAACTGATTCTTTTGTGAGTTCGTTTACATTTCCAATTAAATGCAACTTGTATGTGATCTGCTGTGTGAACTTCATACGACCCAAATGTGTCCCGAATGCACAGAAGAGGACACAACGACGTCACACGCCGTGAGCATGCTCAGTGTTTACAGAAGTAAACACTGATGGTAACAGTGGAGTATATCTGCCACTCCCCCGCTGCCACCAATGGTGAAAACAGAACTGTGACTGTAACTAAACTGGCATCAGCAGCCAAGTACTGCCTGTGCGTTCCGACCACTTCCACCCCGGGGGTGTGCTCCGACAGGAACACCACCCCGTGTATCAATGACGTGTAGGTCGGATAAATGTGACCTGGCCGTTCAGACAGAAGTCGCATGGCAAAAGACCAGATACCTATTGGATTTAGGACCACATATCCAAGTTGCCTGGGTCTCATTTGAAAAAAATCAGATCTGCGTTGTTCAGACTGTCATGAAAAGACCAGACACAGGTTGCATAGGGGCAAAAAAATTGGATTTGGGTCACTTCAGCCTTCTGTCTGAACGTATTTACCTTTGATGTCAACCGACAGGCCCATGCACAAGCGTGCCGGTCAATTAGGCATGAAATCCAGCGATGCGTAGTGTTCTGACAATACACTAGTTATAATAACAACTGAAAACAATGAATATTGACAACAAATTACCCTTCAAGCATCAAGCCCTACTTGTATCTTGACCTCCATCTTGACAATCCGACAGCTATCCAACATAAAAGAAGGTTTTACATTTAGTGTCGGATTATCGAGTCATGACTGTGCTTTAAAAAGACTATATTAAAATTGTAGACCCCAAAATAGAAAATCAATTCAACAAAATTGAATACACCTATGAACACTGATACCAAGGTAGAAACCCTGTGATCACTGAAACACAATTGAATACACTTGTAATTTCAAATCACTCTAGCTGCATGAACATGGCTATAAAATATCCTGCAAACACCAGGGCTTCCACAGTTTTGGGTCAATGGGCTGTGCCTCTTTGCATGACTCCATCGTGGTTCCACAACGAAAAAAGTTCCAGATGGTTTGACTTTTCAACCATAGAAAAAGTTTCAAGAAAATCAGTGACCAAAAAGTAAGTGCTTCAGACAGCCAACTGTTTATCAGTGGAAATTGGAGTTTCTGTAACAGCTCAGACAGTAGGAATGACATCTCATGACATCAACCTCTATGAACGGTGTTCAAGAGAAAAGAACAAAAAAACGTGGCTTGTTCTTTGGCACAAAGCTACACACTTTGTTTAAGAACAATAAAAGAAGCCTGATGAATATTGGGAGCACATGTTTTGCTCAGATGAAACCAAGATACATTTGTTGAACTCTGGTGGGATTCAGCATGTTGGATCAGGACGACCACAGTGAATGCATCGTCCTGACAGTGAAGCACAGAGGCCCCAGGAGTGTAGAAGTTGTTGTGAGGATGACATTTATCGATGGCACCATGAAGGCCTGTGGCTATAAAATAAATGAAAATAGAGAAAAAGACAAAATACTGGCAAACTCCCAGTCTGCAGAAACTTGGCACAAGAGGAAAATTCCAGCATGATAGCAATGCAATGCCAAAATCCCACAACAGTTTATAACAAAGAAAAAAGTAAAAACTATGACCTGTCCAAGAGTGTCACCTGATTTGAATCCAATGAAACACCTTTGAAAAGTGAAAGGTAGAGCGACACAACCCCTCCAGCAGAGAGCAGCTGAAAAAAAAATGTCTCTGAAGAAAAGCACTGGTACCCTCCATGCTGAGGAGGATTAATCTGTCATCAGAAATAAAGTTGGACACACAAAGTATTGGAAAAAAAAACTGAATCTCAGTGATGAAAGGTGAAATGACTTTTGTTGCATCGAGCTTCTGCTGTGGGGGCTGTATTTTTAATATAGTAAATCTAAACTGTCAGGTTTTTCATTTTATATATACCTCACTGCTCAACTTAGAGGTAATGCTGTTACTGTAAGGTGATACAATTTTGAATTACATTTAAGCACTTAGTTATGTTGTAGACACCTTGAGAATTCGAAGTGAACACACATAAGCAGGCCAAGTTAAATCAAAAGCATGGTTTACTAATTTGAGCGCACAAATTACTACACTGTGGGCAAGAATTCTTTCATGATCTGTCTGTGCTCACAGTGTGTCATCATGCGCTTAAAATGGAGGTACAAGTATGAAGCCGTACATACAGATAGAAAAAAAATGTTGCCTGGGATGCATGCTGATGCAGTGAGAGCAAAGCCACGCGATTTATCAAAATTTAATGTCATTAGCCTGTACCGTAGCAAAGAGACAGCATCTGTGGCCTGCATCTGAACTGCGATGCTTCCCAGACCATCACCGTATGAGACGGCGTATGTTTTCGTGTTCTGGGGTCAGCCGCTCGCTTGCAGTGGTTCTTCAGCGAAAAAAAAGGCTGAAAGATGTTTGCGCTCTGTTTTATCTGCTCGAGCGCCTCGGATGCGTCTTCCCCAGGAGATGCTGAACAACCCGTCGCCACTTGGTTCTGCTTATTCCTTGTTCTCTGAGCTCCTCCTCAGACTCCTGCCACAACTGCGGCCTTAATTGAGCCTCTGCCAGATGAAGTCATGACACGGAGACATGTCCTCAACCATTGTCGCTTGATTTGCAGCTTAAATGAAGTCAGCTGTATGGCAGAGTCCATTAGCGCAATTTCCAAGGGCTTAATGAAGGACTAATTATGGTTTCCAATAAAAGGCCAGGGAGAGATGTAAAAGCATGAGAAGAGAGAGAGAGACCAGGGTGAGAGCTAATACGCCTTGATTTAGTGTAAAGCGACTGACATCAACATTATTCCTGCCAACTGTTAGTCAGGTTGGTGATGAGGAAATTGTGGACTGGGGGGTGAAAGCAACTTGGCGCGTGTTGGAGAGTGCCATACCCGTAGGATGCCAGTGAACAAAGGAAGCATAAAAGGGTGTCTTTGTGCTCATCTGTAAAGAGGATGCTGTCTGTTCACAAGGAAGGGTACAAGAAGGGAGCCATTAGTCTGCAAAATTACTCGCACAATAACATGATACATCAAAACCGTAGGAGACACGAGGCTAGGAGTTCTCTGCTGTTCCATGCGATGACTGATAAAAACACACATGGCCTTTGTTAGGTTAACATCCATCCATTTTCTATACACTGCTTAATCCTCACTAGGGTTGTGAAGGGGGGCTGGAGTCTATCCCAGCTGACTTAGGGCGAAGGCAAGGGGACACCTTGGACAGGTCACCAGTCTATCACAGGGCCACACATAGAGACAGACAACCAAGCACACTCACATTCACACCTACAGACAATTTAGAATCACCAATTAAACCTCAGCATGTTTTTGGACTGTGTGGGAGGAAGCCGGAGAACCCAGAGTGAACTCACACTGCACGGGGAGAACATGCAAACTTTGCAGAAAGAGCCCAGGTGTCCTCACCAGGACGCGAACCAGCAACCTTCTTGCTGCGAGGCAACAGTGCTAACTACTGCGCCACCTTGCAGCCCGTTGTTTGGTTAACATGAATGTCCAGAGTTGCATTCCTTCAGATTCATCACACAGTCATGTTTTTCTTTTTAGACTTGTTGCAGTTGCAAGTATAATATAATTTAACTGATAAACCTAATCCTAGGTTTTGCTGAACCGCCTCATGTTCTCGTATGGCAGCGGAGAGGAAATAACTCACAAACTGTTGCCTGGTTTCACAGTCAGCCCCACCAATATAAATCAACTTCACAAGTGACATCTGTATCCTCAGTTTTTTAAGAAACTAAAAGGAAAAATGCTTGCCTTAGGTTGTCAGATGAATAGTGCTTCGCTACTTTCATTTCACACAGCATAAAGCCCTTCATCTATATTTCCCTTTCTCTCATTTTGACATGAGTGTGCTATCTCCCTCCATTGATCTGCCTTCCTTTATGAGTGACCTAATGAAGCGAAGGAGTGAAAAGAGGAGATTTGTCCCTCTGAGACATCACTAAATCAGTGTGATGTCTTTACTCCGGAGCTCTGAGCCTGCAGGCCTCATTTCTCAGCCAGGCAGGCCAGACCGCTACACCGCCGTGCCGAGGAAGACAGAGCTTTAGAACTGTCAACACCAGCTAGCAGACAGACAGTCGACACGCCGACAACAGACCGGGATGGAAATTTGCATTCAGGCACCACACTAGCTGACTCCGCTGTAGCCAACTCTGTGCTGTGTGAGGGAGAGGTCAGGGTAATTTGCAGTTGATTTCTGCAGACGATTCATCAGTCCAGCTACTGATTGAATCGCCTCGCTCTTAACACTGTAAACGCCGCAGACGAACGCTTGTAATTTGGAATCGTAGGAACAAACAAGCTTATACACACACATGTGCACATACACAGCGACTCTCGAGCGCTTGTGTGAAGCAGTCACTAAAGACCTGATCCTTGCACGCTTTCAAGTGGATTTCCAGAAGCCGATATCGGCCCGGAGAGGCCAGGTGAACGGTGAATGGACGCTTTCTGGCAAATCAGTGGGTTCAGATCAATGGCAGACAGTAAGGAGATAGGAGAACATGCTGAGTCCACACTCCGCAAGGTTTAGAGTTTAATACCTCTTGAGACTACTGATAGATATTGGTGTTTGGGAAGCACATGCACACGGACACATATGGTGGATTGCCACCAAATGCCTTGTTGAAATCTTTAACCGCCCACCAGCTCAAAAGAAGACGATCAAGCAGATCTTTTGTGTTTTTTGAAAAAATCCTGCCTGCTCAAACGCTATTAAAACATTTTCACTTCATAATATCCAAAAAATGTACTGCACTGCTACACCTTCCAATTTCCAAAAACAGGCATTACAATCCTCCAGAGGAGTCCTGCTGCCCTTCTCACCTTCACACTCTACAAATTTGTCCAGTGTCACCTCCTGCTCTCCTTTCTCAGGCCACTGGGTTGCTTCTGTCAAATTTCAAACCCTACATACTGTAACTCCAGTGGGGAGTCAACCTCATCTTGCTTTTAAAACTAATATTTATAAGAAAAGCCTCACGTTATTTTCTTGCCAATGAATCTTCTCTATGTAACCTTCTCTAACTATGCTCCAAGATACATCCTCAATCTAGGTTGTTAGTTATTTCCCTATTATTTTTTCTCCACAGTTTCTGCAAGCAGTAATGGTTTTAGAAAAGCTGCAGTAGTCAACATTTTTATCGTTAAAGTTAGGCATTCTGGGAAACAGTCACTTTCCTGCCAAGACTTTGTTGAAGAGACAGTTCTCATGTGTCTGCACTAAATATAAAGCGAAAAGATTGGAATTAACACACTGCATCTTATTTGTTATTTGCTGTGGGGTGCACTATATTGTATTTTTGCCAATATTTGATATTCGAACTCATTTTGGCCAATTGCCAATATCAAAACATATTATTTCCACCTTATTGCAGAGAAGTTTGTCCAGTAATTGACTTAACATATTATGGCTACCCAAATCATCATGGCCCACTAGCAGGTGCAGAAATTTAATACAATAATTGATAAAATAAGAAAGTGGGGGCAGTGGTGATTCAGTGATTGAGGCTCTCAGTCACTAGTCAGGTGT
Source organism: Stegastes partitus (assembly GCF_000690725.1). NCBI lineage: Eukaryota > Metazoa > Chordata > Actinopteri > Pomacentridae > Stegastes > Stegastes partitus. The sequence goes on along the minus strand of NW_007577864.1, from coordinate 458,626 downwards.
TCAAGCCCCAATGTGTTGAGCACAGTGGACGGACATAGCACAGGATTTCTGGAGAAATTAGGAGTTCCCACTTTATTCAGGCTTCATCAGTAGTAAGAATGTACAAATAAAAGCACCTCCGAAGTCCGGCAGCAAATACTTAAGTTGCGATCACACAGGTGTGGATGACGGAGACCAGTCCATCCTCATACCAAACACTTGTTTTCAGCACCATTTGTTTTCCTTGCACGTGTGCAGTCGGCTTGCAGTGCAGGGAGTCTTCGTGGTCACAGATGTTGGGCTGCACGTGGGCGTCCACAACCCTAGTGGATTTGTGGGGAAGACAAAATTTACACAGACCCGGAAACATGAATTGGCCTTAACCCTGTCTGCCTCCCAACAAGCTGGGATATGCGAAGAAAAGACTTTCACGGTGCTGTAGTGTGTTTGTAACAAATCTTCTTATTCTAAGATATGCCATATTCATTTTTTATCTAACATTTTCATGCCTGTCAATCTTAATTTTGGGACAATATTTCATCCATCATTTATCAAACCGATGCTATTGTGCATCCCTGAAAAAAATTAATGTGAAAGTTACAAGTCGCCATATTGCCTGGTACCTTTTGCATCATATTTAGAAGCAGTGACGACATTTTTTTGCATGGAGTGCATCAACAATTATAAACAACAGAGATGTGCTTGGCTTCACTTCTACCTAGAAGACAACGTAGCACAGATGACCTTAGAGGCTGAGTGTGTAAATAGTAGATAAGAGCTCTGATGATGAGGATGTGGCCTGAGCTCTGCAGGGATAAACCTCATGCAAATGTGGATTGGATTAGTCTGAAGCACAGGGAGCCTAATTAGGAGAGGTTTACTGCTGCAGGCATTAGTTTAACACCGAAGGAGAGACTTTAAAAAAAAAAAAAAGTAAAAAACGTAAGTAGGTAGGTGCATCAGGGAGAGCGAATGAAGAAAGAGTGGATGCAAGGAGGAAAATAATAAGCACACAGGCGGAGCAAGTGTGAGAGTACACAGTGAAGATGTCTAATATGGGGAGAAGACAAAGGAAGGTGAAAAGATGGAAGGAAAAAGGCAAGTTGATAAACATGATTGCACAACGGGGGTTTCAGATACAGAGAGGGAGAGAGTTCTCAGAAACACCAGATTGAGCTGCAAATCACAGTCAACCCAGAAATGATTCCCAGACCACAGAGAGCCTGTTGCTATGGAAACGTCATCATTGCAGGCACTGCTTTAATCCGTGGAAGCCTGTTAAGTTAACATGAGGCTCAGGCAGCCACCTTATGCTTCTGTACTCACAACACAACGCCGTGCCAGCATTGTAGCCGCTCACTACCGACAAGATTTATTTACAAATGTTTTGCTATTAGAAGGCAGGATTATCTTCTCTATATTTGCACGTTGCCACTTGTCATTTATTTGGTGCGAGCGTCGGTTAGACGGAATTGCGAAATACGTCGCGCCCTCCCTTACCTGCTGTCCTGTAGCCCCCCATTACTACCTCAGTCGCCTCGTCCTTCATGTCACCGAGGGTCTCGAGGGTGGAATTGGCTGCTGCACCCTGAGTCTGTTGATGCACTGGTGTGAATTGGACTTGGAGGGGGGTAGAAACACCAAAACCCGCGAGGAAAAGAAAGGCAGACGGTGACAAAAGAGGAGAGAGTTGAGAAAGAATGAGAAAGGCAGAGACAGACACGGAGAAAAGCTGGGAGACGTGTGTGATACTGTACACTGAGATAGTCCACACAATCAATGCCAACTGGGATAAGGGGCGACCAGAGAATAAGACTCCACTGTTGACAGTCTAAATGGATGAGGAGTCTGCATCTGGGCATTAATGCCTCCGAGCTTCACTGTTTCTCCCCGGCAGCAGAGCAGTCAGTCAGTTACACAACCAGCTCAGCCATGACAGGGTTGGGGGAGGAGGGTTTGGGTGGGGGTGCATTGTTTTGGATTTGCTTCTCAAATCAGATATCTGTCGGTTTGCTTCGATAATCCTGCGATGTAGGCAGCATTAATGTATTCAGCCACCAGAGAAGGACAAGAGAGGAGATCCTAAGCCTGCTTGCTGAAAATTGTAGCGGTGCCATAAAACAGGATACAGTAAGAGCGGGCGATGAATGAAAGCATGATTTACAAGCAGCCTCTGTCGAATAGATGAGACCCGCAATAGTAGCATGCGAATAAGCCGTATTCCTTTGTACTGTACTGATGGATAGTGTAGGTGAATACAGGCCGGGGGAGTTAAAGAGAATAGAGGTTGACATCCAGGTCAGGCTCCAGGAGGCCCGCTTGGAACAGACAGCTGTGACATATGAGTGTGTGTGAGGTGCTGACACACGGTCCGGCATTAGCTGCTCGCGGAGAGCGTGATGGATGGAGCAGAGCGAGCTACCCGTCCGGGCTTTAGCCGACACTGCAGGGAGGATTTGTCTCACCTAAAGTGTAGTATTAAATTTGAATAAGTAAATAAAAGAAGTGTGCCGGCGATGCGTGACAAGTGCACTCTCTGAGAACACAAACCAGGTGAATGGAGTGACATTATCTTGAGACTACATTATTCCAAAAGATGATTAAACAAAAAGCTCACAACAAAACAAAATTCATCTGCTTCATCCTATTAGACGGTGTTGCGTTCATGTGCAGTAATACGATTTTTTTGTAAACCACACACTGTCTCACAATGCGTATTTATAACAGGGCAAGACTAACAGTCCTGCGCTGCTCTAATAATTTGGACTGACTCGCAGTTTATGCTGAGCAAGTACAGAGGAGGGATTTGGGATTTGAGACTGGGAGCGAGGCGTGCGATGATGGGTAGAGAAAGGCTGAGAAAAAGGTAAAAAAAGTGAAGGACTGGGGGATACTAAAGTATACATCTCATTTTTTGTTGTTTCCCAGATGTAGACACCACCAAGGACCCCTGTCAAAAGGTTAAGTGCAGCCGACACAAGGTGTGTATCGCCCAGGGCTACCAGCGAGCTGTCTGCGTCAACCGCAAGAAGCTTGAACACAGGTGAGTATGTGTAGCCCTTGGGCAAGAACTGACTAATCCCCAAAACACACAAGTAGTCAAAAATCCTCCTCATGCACACCAACATGAGGTCAACACAACCAAGTTGAAACTTTATAGCTAGTGCTGGTCTGGAATGTGTTTCCCTGTCGGGCCACAGTGGTAATAATAAAGCTTGTTTGTGCACCAGTGTAATTCGACTGCCTGCTGTTTAATGATAAGCTAATACATTCAGACAACATGGAGAAGGGCTGTTTGCTTCCTGCCCAGGTTGGTGCTGCTGTGTCTGTAGTCGGAATTAGCACAGCGGTTGCTGTCTCAGCTGGACGTAGTGAGGCTGAAGTGTTTGTGTGTTTTCTGTCCTGCAGACTGAAGCAGCCTGTGCTCAGGTCTCCTGATGGAAACTGTCAGCCCTGTCCCATCTCCTCCACCGGGCCTGTGTGTGGGTCGGACGGGCACAACTACGCCTCAAAGGTATGCTGAAACAACACACGCACAGGGTTGAGAAATAATCGAGTATTATCGTTTTTCACACCTTCAGGGGTTTGGTGTCATGGTGATAGGCTATCTTGTCTTTTTGCAGACTTGTGCAGTCCAGTTTAATGATTCCCTGCAAACTGTAATCATTATTGCAAGGCTGCAGCATATGGTGCAGTAGAATTAGTGTTAAATCTTGTTATATACTCCTACCCTCTTCTAGGTAAGCTATGTCAAGGTTTTTTCTGTGTCAGAATGGGACTTTGGAGAGTGACTTTGTATGACAGTAAGCAAGATCAGCCCGATTACAGTGAAGTCAAGGAGTCTGTGTAGCAGCAAATCTATGCCTTTTCCTGTTATATCCGATCATTTGATTAACAAAAATGTCTCTTATTTTTGAGTAAATGAAACCCCATTTAGGAAACCTCAATCCTTATCATGCTGGTGATTTTTCTTTATCATTGGCTACAATCTGTTTCCTCTCTGCTCTATGCACGAAAAAACACCTATAAACTTTTCAATTTACAGCTTATTTTCGTGCTTGGATCTTGAAGGAGTGAAAATTATGCTTAAGTGCTTGTTAACTCAACATCCCATATGTTCTGTAATATATGCCTCAAAATCATATATGTTGCGTTGATAGGACTTGCTAAAATAGTCCTGACACTTATTACCGTCAGCAGGTACATTTATTTGCACCTTTAAATCTGTTACATTCAGGTAAGAACCGGCACAAACCTTGCACGCTCAGAGCCGAGCCGTGTGAGGAGGCTCTCTGGGGAAAAAGAAACGAGACAAAAAGCCGTGATGTATGGTCTCAGAAGGACCAATTGGTGGCTTGTGGTGACAGAATCCCGTGTATTTATTGATTAATGCTTTGTCTTTTGGATCACTATTCCTGACCTTGTGTGCAAGCAGAGGTTGCGAGGCACATTCAGGAGAAAGTCTCCGATTTGAATTAAGGCTTACAGTCGGTCACCTCATGAATATTTGATATGTGTTGCGGCAATAACTCATTTTACTTCACCTTTGTGTCCCCTTGTCGATGTCGCCGGTGCCTGTGTGTGTGTGTGTGTGTTAATGATGGTGTGTGTGTGTGTGTTTGGGTTGCAGTGCAAGCTGGAGCAGCAGGCGTGTCTTACAGGGAAGGAGCTTACCCTCAAGTGTTCAGGTCTGTGTCCTTGTCCAACTGCTGCCCCGACATCCAAGGAGAGTAAACATGGTGAGAGAGAAAAAAAAAAAAAAAACACACACACACAACAACTGTGACGAAAAAACAATTTACTGGAGCCCTGCAATATAGGACTCTCTCTTAAATTGGAAGAACAAATATCGTATTCTTTCCGTCCCTCTGGCCTACACAGAGAGCTGTACCGGGCAGGATCTGGCTGATCTCGGCGAGCGTCTAAGGGACTGGTTCCAGCTACTGCAGAACAATGCCAAGCAGAACAACAACAGCAAGCCGGGGGCCCGAGCCACTGCAGCCAGCACCACATCAGGTTAGAGCTAGCACTTAATGAATTCCCAATCGCACTGAGAGGGCATCTCAATACTTACAGGTAGTCAACTATAAAAACGTCCAAGCAAGTCATTAAATCTAAGTTTATATCCCAGTTAGGACAAACCTGCTGAGGTAACAGTTGACACGACAGTTTTACACCGCACCACTCTGGATGTCTGAATGCATAAAAACCCTTTGGTGTCCCATTAATAAATTAACTGGTTTCCCTCAGATAGCTTAACACACAGTTAGGGGGATTAGAAAAGCAACAAAAACGGGAAAATAAAATTCTCACAAATTTAGCTTTATGGTTCCTCTGGTGCTGCTTCCACTGTTAGATAGAGGGTGTAGCCGAGTGCCGGATATCGCACACATGGAAATAATTTTTGGGAGGATGGATCGAGATGATGTTGCTTCACATACAAGTGCTTGTGCTTCAAAGCAACGGAGACTTAGCTTCAGGATCTGGTCAGCTCAGTTGATGCTCAAGTCTTAATAAGGCTGTAAAGTCTGAGGTGGAAAATTTTGGAAATAGGTTGAAAACGATAAGTTATAATGGGGTCATTCCATCTCAAAGTTAGTTAATTAAAAAAAATTACTTAGGTATATCAGAGGAACCATTTTTAAACTTCATAACTCTGTTCTACGTGGAATTCACTATCTAGCAATGCTTTTGTTATCGTCGCAAAACTTGTCAAACCTGCTCAATCAGTTACAAACGTTCAACAAAAAGAACTTTCATTTAATTTTTGTGACCAAGTATTTCATATTACAACGTTTTCTAAGTGGCATGCGACAACATGTGGGTCAGCAAATATTACTGGTTGACTTCAGCATGATCAATTTTTGAATGATGGCTTTGATTTTGTTCATATTTCAACTCAGATTATCTGTATTATTATCAGTACTGCAGATTCTGAATTAATGGCATGATGAGAAACAGCAAATGAAAATATCAGGCTTTTATCTTTAATAGTTGCTGAGATATCGTTGTTCAAACATACCTTCAGTTTTCAACGTGTGAAAAAAGGTGCTGAAAGTGGGTCGATGGCCTATTGATTATTTTTTGTAAATTCTTAGATATTAGTTGATATATCAAGGTAAGATTTCACAGATACTGTCTTAAATGTCCATACTTTTGATTTAAAAAAATAGAGATAAGATAATTTCATATAAGTCACATTTTTTAATATTTTAAACTGGTAACATGATTATGAAACTAATAAATGGAGCCCATTTGCATTGGAAACAGGAGATGTTTCTGAACACGCTGGCATGGATTTATTTTCCATTTGTGCAGCTGTCCCCTGATAAAAAATGAGTGTTTGTTTCTCTGTCTTTGTGTTGGCAGTGCTGGACAGGAGCCTGGTGGCCAGCTGTAAGGACTCCATAGGCTGGATGTTTTCCAAGCTGGACACCAACAGCGACCTTTACCTGGATCAGGCTGAGCTGGCTGCCATCAACCTGGACAAGTACGAGGTCTGCATTCGGCCCTTCTTCAACTCTTGCGACTCCTACAGGGACGGCAAGGTCTCCACCGCTGAATGGTGCCTCTGCTTCTGGAGAGAGAGTGAGTGTTGAGGTTTTGAGGTGTCCGCAGGCACATTGTCGTGTCTGTGAGCTGACATTTCCCCCCCCACCCTCCCCTCGCCACATGCATTCAAACTTGAAGGCGCACAGCTGCCCCTCAGGTGTAGCCGCCTCTGTGTTATGTGCTGGTCCATCACTATTTGTCTTCCTACTCATCCTTCTGTCCCCCTGTGGGCTGAAATGGTCACCGCAAGGCACTAAAAACATTCCTGCTGCTTGTCAACAGCCTGGTTCTCCCACAGCTCTCACAGATTGAGGATGTCCATTAACCAGCCAAGCAGAAACTAGTTATAGGTCCCAAGAACGTACAGTTTTTGTTTGGGATTTTTTAAAATTGCCGGGAGTCATTCGAAGACATGAATTATACTGACAAATGAATTCGGTTTTGGCAAAGGATTATTTCTGTCAGATTTTAGGTCATTTTCTCTGTTCGGTGACTTTATTCTCTCTTGTAAAAATAATTTTCTCTTCTTTTAAGAGCCACCCTGTCTGGCCGAACTCGAGAGGATCCAAGTACTAGACGGCGGCAAGAGAAAGTTCGGTAGGTATCTGACTTCTCATAAGAGCATTTCAACTCAATTAGATCTGTCTTTCTTGGTTGAGGTTTTCATCGAGCAGATGACAAGCAGGAGGTGGGGATTAGTCCCTGATCAGTCTTGTGGATTATAACTTGATACTGACAGACGGCAAAGGAAAGCAGCCATCGCTCTGTGTCTTGCATGTATGTGTGTGTGTGTGTGTGTGTGTGTTTGGGCATGTGTGTGTTTGCATGTGCGCACTGCAGATTTTGGCTGGCTGACTGGGCTCTGAGTCAGGACTCTCCAAGGACACAGAGCGGCGAGCAGGGGGCAGTCTGCCAGCCCGACGCTCAGATGTTCCCCCTGAAAGACTGGATGGACATTTTTCGGTTGTGGCCACATCTCATTTGTATTACGGTTACAACATTATAAAAATACATCACGACAACAATCCATCCAGTGTGACGGTTTACAACAAGGTCACTTATAAACACAACTGTGCTGCGCCCCTTTTTCATGACTCACATGTGAACACAGGCTGCGTTTTATATACTTGGAATGCAATCCAAACATTTCCAACTCCCCCCCCTCCTTTATAACCTGATGATTAGCCAGTCGCCACCACACCACCCCAATATGCTGCAGTGTGCTGACTTAGTTCTTACTCCTCTGTATCTTGCTCCATGATCATATTTGTATTCATGGAATATGGAATTGGCTGCCACATATGCTGCATGCATTACATTCTCACTTGGCTCGGTGCCACAAGACGTGATGCAGGATGTGTTTGTCTGCTGTTGCCGTGCCGTTTGTAAGTTAAGGTCCCCCATTACTGTGCCTGATTTGTATTTGTGTATGTGTGCGTGTAAATGCCAGGCCGATTCATTCCCAGCTGCGATGAAGACGGCTACTACAGGAAGCAGCAGTGTGACAGGGGAGAGTGCTGGTGTGTGGACCAAAACGGAGGAGAAGTAGCCGGATCTAGGATTCGCGGCAAGCCAGATTGCGGTAAGTCCCATAGGTTTCAGCTGTCAATAAATGAATAGAATCTGAACTTGAAAGCGGCAAGGAAGAAAAAAAAACATGTCCACCTCAGATCGGCCCAGTTCTACATCCCCACATGCATTCTGCACAAGGCTTCCTTTATGTTAAAGGACTGAGGCCCACTGCAACATAACTCACTGCAGGGACCAGTGCCACATTCATGTGTCCGGAGTCATTTGCATTCTAAAGCGCCGCTTGTCGCTGTGAGAAAAGTCTTTCAAGATAAATGAGGGCTGGTTGGACTGAACCTGCGCCTGATAAGAATGGGTTCCCTGGCAAGGTTTAGAAATAGCTATTAAAACCCAGACAAAGTCAAACACATGCCCCCTCCTTTTTTTTTTTGCCATTCCAGTGAATGTTTTTAAATTGATTCCAGCATTTCTCATTGGTATAGAAAGGACTCCATCAAAGTTGAGTGGAAGACATGCTGAACAGAATTTATTGCAATGTGCAAGATGGCCACAGCGGATAATTCAATTTATCTACATCCCCTCTTTCCCTGTGTTTTTTTTTTCTCCTCTCCGTCTTCCCCGCAGATTATGAAATGGCATATTCAGGTGATTTTGGCAGCGGGGTCGGATGGGAAGATGAAGAAGAGAAAGAAGCTGAGGAGACTGCAGAGGAGGCCGAGGAGGAGGAGGGAGAGGTGGGAGAGGTGGATGACGGGGGATATATCTGGTAAAAGGCCAACGTGTAATCCAACCTCTCTACAGGAGCAACTCGATGGTCCCAAACACAATCACACACACACACACACACACACACACACAAAGATCCTGCGAGGAGATGGACGTGATGAAGCGCTCACACTCAGAACAACACTGGCTCATGAAAAAGCGAGGGAGAAGAGTTGTGCACGGGTTTGGGAGGGCGAAGCTGCATATGTTATGGGAGTATTTAATGTTACAAATGGGCAGGGGAGGGGGAGATATCACTATTAAGAAATTATGGGTCTGGAGTCAAGAATTTTGTCCTTCATACTTGTGAATCTTTGTTCTCTTCTGTTGTATGTCCTTTGAACTATCTTTGAGCAGTTTTTAGCTGATGCATATTGGAGACTTTAAGAAGCTGCAGGTGCTTGTCATGTGCTTGCATTAAAAAAAAAAAAATGGAGCAAGACGGGGAGCGTTTCAATAGTCCAAATTGGCCTCTTTCATCTTTTACGTTTTGCCGATTGACTACATTTATCGAACCAGTTTTGGTTTTAAGGCAGGAAACTGGGAATAAAGAGAGGAGGAAGCCACGTTGGAACATTGAAAAAAAAGCACCCTTTGAATTTACCGTTTTCATGTCATATGCTTCGGCTCATGTGTGACAGTAGTGCTCTGTCTCATTCATGACCTATTAAGAAAAAGTTTCTCACGCATCACTCTTTAGCTTGTATATACTGTGTGTATCAGAAGACAGAATGTCACCTATTAGTCCCGTAATCAATGCCTTGAAAGACGAGCAGAATATACTGCTTAGTTGACAAGTGTACATCGTATCATAATGTGGATCAATTATTGTGTTTATTAAAAAAAAATAAAATAAACTTATCTATGTGGCCCAGTCGGCCACCGTACATCTGAGGCTGTGCTCTTTCTCTTTTCATTCTGTGTCCAAGTTTAGCACTGTCATGATCGACAAGCGGTGGTGATAGCCGCCTACATAGGTAGTCTTGTAAGTAAGCATTACATGTCAAATCACTCGAGAAATGGAGGCCTACACTTACAGAGCGCACCCATTAAAGTCTAATCAAATGTGGATTTCGAACACCTATTTCAATATTTACGTTTTAATCGCACAGATCCTCCACAGAAGATCCCATGTCCGAAGGTGGGAAATCGTTCTTCTGACTTTAGTTTGTTCTTTTAAGTCGGAATGTGAAAACAACATGCAGCTATAAAGAGAGAACATGTTGAGACTGAAATATATCAACATGTGAGAGAAAAGGTTCATTTGTAAATGACGTAGACGGTGCCTCACCTAAGTCAACTTAAGACAGGCATTTTTGTTTTTGTCAGGCAAACAATATTCCATGAGGCTCTGTTTGTGATCTGCACAATTATTTTTGTTACATCCTGGCCAACATGTATCCCAATATGTTCGTGATAAGCTAAAAATATCAGACAATATCAGCCTTGTTGTTATCGCTATTGGCCATCCTCTAATTACCACATCTTCCATCATCACTGCACCACGGTCACCTTTGCAAAAAAAATAATAAATCCCTAAAGCAATTTCTGTGACTGGTTCATGGACAACAAGTAGGTCAGAGTTTTGTCTACAAAATATAGATGTTCTACAAGTGCAGTTTTATAGTTTGACAGGTCTTAAATAAAAGTAATAGTCATTTTCAGCAGTCAGCTTAAGAAAAACATTAAACCACCTTGAATATCAACCAACATTATAAAGAAGATTTTATGGCGCACACTTCTGCTGCACATTTTAAAAGCCTCTGTTTTAAACTCATCAATCTCCTCTGTGTGTGACCTTTTCTCTGAGGAGCAGATGTTACTGTCAGCTCACTTCTACGCTTGCATTCGGCAGCCAAGTGTAGCTTATAGCTATGGGAAGGCAGCAGAAATGAGATACAGAGCCAGGTCTGCATATCAGCACTTCTAACAGCACAATACCTATAGAAAACTCTCTCCTCAGCCTCCTCGGGACATTGCTCAAGCCTCTCCACTGTGAACTATTCAGTCTGGGAATGGTGAAATAGAAACCTTCCTGTATGTTACAGTGTATGCACATCCTCGGGAGTTTAGGCGGAGAAAGCTTGTCTTAGCATTGTAAAAATTGACAGTAACCAATCCTCTGAAATGACATTTCTCAGTTTCACATTTCTGTGATAATGGAAATCAGTACCAGTAATGTCCCAGTGGGTGAAACCTCAAATGTGTTAGCTGTGAGTGGGTATGCCTGCCAACAGATGTTTGAATACCTGATACCGACAGCAGTCCTCCAGCTACCCAAAGGGACCAATCATTTTCTTTTCAGCAGCCTGTCAGCTTATTATGCTGAATCTTCCTCCTGCTTGGAAAAAAACAACCCATATGTACCAGAACCAGGTGTACATCCTAAGAAGTTTCCAGGAAAAAAAAAAAGTGTCTTTCTTTGATGCTGTAGCTGTAAAATAATTAGAGATCAGATGTTAGATGTGAAACTTCATCTGCATTTTTATACCATCACTTTATCTAACGCTTTATGACTTTGAATAAACATGACTTAATATAGTCTTCCACCTCTATTTATGTTCTTTTGGTGTTTCAGTTGTTATAATGTGCGTTATTTGTGAGAACTGTGTACAGCAATATACCAAACATACACTCAGTGTTACCGAAATAAACATTTAATTTAATTATACTACAATACAATTAGAAAAACAAAAACAATTATTAATGTAATTTCAACTTGGCTGTTAGCATTAAGTGGTCTTTTAAATAATTCACAGCGTACTGCATGATTCCAGGATGACGTTTTAGTAGCTTTTACTCCTTCAGATCTACAACATTGTGCCTGTTTGTAACAGATTGAGGTGTGAAATATGTGTCATGTATTTGAAAATACTTGCTTTGTTATTTAAAAAAAAAAATACTCATAATGTCAGTTTGATGATCTAATATAATCTGGCCATAATCCATTTATAATTAATGTCATATTTTTCTCAAGCGTATCTATAAAGTGCAGGAGTACACTGTCATAGTTTGTTTTGAGCAACTTGCAGCCTCCACACTCTTCTGACTTCTTTGTCTGTGGTGTCCAGCACCCTGAAGACATTTACATCCCTTGTCTGGTGAAAGCGCTGCAACAGTTTCTGGAAAACAGCCACTGGGATGCTGAAGTTGAGGTGTGGGTAGGTCACTCTAGCAGCCAAGTCCCTTGTGTTGCTGGACACGATACCTGCACAACAGCAACTAAGCATTATTCTTTCATAAAACTGTAAATATACCAGTGCAGTTGGAGCAATCTGATGTCTTCAGCTGCTCTTCCTCTACACATAGACTACAGTGCAGTTTTCTGTGGTCATCATGTGCCCCCCGCTGTTCAAAGGGAGTACATGGTTTTGTAGATGAAGGCGTCCTTACCCAGCAGCTCTCCTGAGTGTTTCTGCACCACAGCACCTCCGCTGGTCCCTGCTTGTACTGCACAAGTGGTCTGGAGCATGATGGGCTTGTAATTCCAGCTAATGGTTTTGGACAGGACACCACAGGTCAGGGACGGACCACAGCTCCGACCCAGCCCACCATATCCCACCACAACCACAGATTCACCTGAAGGCAGACAAACCAAGCTGAACATGAATCTCATGGCAGTTTTTTTTTTTTTTAGTGTAAAGACACATAGCTCTACTATGGCACTGAAAATTATATGAGATGTTACTCTAAACAAATTATTCAACTGTTTCCACTAAACGAGACTGAAGTCAAACCTGGAGTAAAAGTCTGTGACATTCGCGGGACCGCTGCCTCTGGGATGGGGTCTCTTAGCTGAACCAAAGCCAGATCATAAGGTGAAGACGCTTTAGTGGAAAACAGGACGTCGCCTACGATATTATGGACCCTGAAATCAGCAAAACAAAGAGGAAACGTTAGGCCTACATATTCTTTACCATTCAGGGTTTCTCCTGGCTCACGATAGGTCTTTGGGAGGGTGACTATGTAAGGCAATAAGCATAAACAGTCCATCTACAGTAAAGGCAACAAGTTTGTTACCTCATGTAACAGATATCAATGCATTCTCCTTTTATTTTGGGCCTTTTGACAAACAAAAATTGCCTATTATGCTTGAGTAAACGAAGCCCCAATTATAACTGATTAAAATAATATTTTCTTAAAATTACGGTGCTGGTGACTTTTCTTTGTTGCAAAACTGTGATCAGAGGCTTGCTAAAAGGCCCTGAACTGACACAGGTGTTTTGAGTTATTCTGGCTGATTAAGCCTCCACTCAGGTGGAGGTTGTAGTAATAATATCAGAATTACGAATACATATGGAGTATAAAATATATGGTGTAGGTCCACGAGAAGATGTTATTGAAAAAAATGCACCTATTTACAGTCCTTAGAAGAGGTCCTATCAAGAAAAATAAGTGGAAAAAACTGTGGAGAATGCTACTGAGGTTTATACTTAACAGTTTCAAGGGTTTCAAGAAACACAAACTAAATGCAAATGAATGACCGTTTGAGGTTTACAGCAAATATCTCAAACCCCTTTGACATAACAGTAGATAAAACAGGTTTAACTGATCCTTCCATCCATTATCTATACACCGCTTAATCCTCATGAGGGTCACAGGGGCTGGAGCCTATCCCAGTCGACTCAGGGTAAGGACCTTCTAGCTTTGAGGCGACGATGCTAAGCACTGAGCCACCTTGCAGCCCAGGTTAAACTGATTATATACTAAAATATAATATGCTCATAGCATGACTTACTGAGACACGTACACAGGACAAAGCCTTTGCTAATGTTGTTGGTTCCACAGGGGTTTTTGCTTGAGTGTTAAGATGATGTTAAAGGTTGGTTAACATATTTCAGTATCTAAAAGATTTGGATTAATTTTGCCTTCAAATTACATCCCTTAATGTACACAGGATATGTCTGGGCAGAACCTGACAGCCCACACCTGAAGGGCTTTTACTATAATAAATGTGCCATCACCTGTCCCTGTTATGGAACTTGAGGGTGACTGTAGACTTCCCATTGACAACATGTCTGCAAGTCACAACCAGCTGGGAAGTGACGACAACCCCGGAGCCCCAGAACTGTCCACTGTCCACAAAGCACACAGTGGGGTATTTAACAGCTTTTGACTCTTGAGCTGTGGTGGACATGTGAAGGCCTGCTTCCCCCTGTTGAAGCCAAACATCTCGGAGTGGATCTTGTGCGCTCATCGTCACATTCCTGAAGATCGAGTGGACTGAGCAGACCAGAGTGAGGCCTATCCACTCATTGGCCTTCCAGCCAAACGGAGACACGATCAGCCCGATGAGACGCACATCGTCTGAGCCTTGCACCACAAACAACCCTCCACCTTCTGTGCCTGGCAAGCAGCGGGCATCTGTGAGGATGACAGCGTTGTCCTCTCCGGCAAGGTTACTGATGATACCTCTGCTGAGGGTGCTGATGAAGAGATCTAAGCAGAGGGAGCCAAAAGGTGAGCCGCATGCAACAACTGGGCAGCCTTTCTGCAGAGAGGAGCTGCTCTGCCAGGGGACGGTCCCTGAATCTGAGCTGCTGTCCACCACTGCGCCCGCCTTGAGTACAGCGAACCAGCTGAGGAACTGAGCATCTCTGAGCAGCTCTTCATCCTCTTCATCACCATGGAAACGCCACTGGTCAGCCTCTTGGAACACTGCCTGGAAAGCCTGTTTGAACTCCACACAGTTCACCACCATCAGCAACTCGGCCGCAGCTTCCCGTTGTCGTGCTGTCTTGCTTCTGGGGCGTGTGAATGCTTCACCGTGTGAGCTCTGGTTGGTGTCCAAGTGCCGTTGAGTGGAAAAGCTGACGCGGATTTTAAGTTTGTCGCTGAAGCTGTGCGGTGACAAAAACCCGCGGTCCGAGGAGAGGAGCTCTCTGTCGGTAATGAAGCGTGAAAACGGGAGGCCGGTGCATATGACAGTTCCAGTTTGAGGATAGACGATAACTCCGCTGCAGCTCACGGGTTTCTTTGCTGAAAACGCCTCCGACACTTTCACTACACAGCAGCACCTCTCTACCTCCTGTAACTCCATGCTACCATACGGCGATAACGTCGTTCAGCGAACTTAGGACTCTGAATAAACGTCGTAAAAGCTGCGCATTAAAAACGGCTACAGACCTGTAGTGAGACAAGGGAACTAACAACCATACTAGCAAGACTTGTTCGCGTTATTACGAATGTAAACTCTTGTTTTATCGCAAAATTCTTCACAGACTATTTTGACAACTTTGCCCGTTTCTAACTTCCTGGTTGTGTCTCGTCTAACCTCCTGATTGGTCAGAATTATAGCTGACGAATGCTCTTAGCCAATGGAAAACAAGAAGGCGGGATCCTAGTGACTTTTTTTACTCACTGCCCTTAAACATTAAAAAAAAAAATTATATAATAATAATATGCAAATATTGTAAAATCTCTCCACAGGGGCTCTGGTTTCGCTACACAGTGGGTCCCATAAGAGTTTTTATGTACCTTTTTTTCCACTGATAAATATATAGGCCCATTTTCTTACTTTAATAAACACTAGAATGTTTTGTGAACCAATTTACAGAATAATAACTAAAACAATAAGCTTTAATGTTAAAAAAAAAAAAAAAAAAAGACTGCATGGTGTGTTGTTGTGTGTGTTTGTTCATAGTTTTCATAGTAGAAGGCAACTGGACTTCTTTGGTTATTTAAGATGTTTCACCTGTCATCCAAAAGGCTTCTTAAGTTCTGACTCATGAGGAGTCCCAGTTATATCCCAGATACATTATCATCCTGAGATTGGTGGCTAATGTGTACTAGGACTCAAGACTAACGTGCTTTGAGGTGTGAATGGCTGTGAAACTGTCAGGTGAGGGATAGGTCAAGATATTCGTGGTGGTAAAACATTATGGGGATTTCATTTTTGTAATTTAACTGGGATGTATGCGTACGAAGTTTTTTCTTGGCGGTGCGTCTTACATTTTAACTGATCATAGTCCATATGTATTAATATGATATAATCATATTCTATGTCCAACCTTATGAAGCAATAATATAACACAAAAAATCAGCAGCAATGACACAACCAGGGTTTAAATGATTGTCAAAAATATTTATTATGCTAAAACTTCACACATCATGTCCAAAAAGAATATGACGTATCTTTTACACCTTTATCAATGCTTGATGCAGAATAAGGCAAGCCAGTTTTACTGGAAAATATAAATAAGATCTTATACACAAAACAATATATAATACTGCAAGGTAATTTCATGCATATGTTGTGCATACACAGTTTTTTAAGCACTACCCAAGTACTCTCATAATATCGCTGCGTGTTCTGAGCAGCAACTAATCACAAAGTACTCAAGTCATTTCACAGCAATTACCCATCATGGAGACAGGTAGGTTTGCATCCTCTCTGCAGACAAGTAGTATGAGTTTGTTACATCACCTGGCTGTGCCGTTGTTATTTAATTATTTAACATAGTGTATGCTTAAATAAAGCTCCTTATGACAAAAACTCAGGTAATGCACTTGTGGTCACATTCATATAATTGTCCTGTAGTTGTAAACGTTTCATGGATTTGAGAAAAAACAGAAAACGTGCTATCAAAAGAACTGTCAGTATCCTTGGAGGTAGAAGGCTACTGTACTGACATGAACAAACATGGCACCAAAGTTTTGCAGCACTTTCCAAAAAAAAACTATTTTCTTCTTGAAAACAACTGATGGTAGTTTAAGATTCCCATCTTTGCCAAGAGAAAATGTTTTATCCTAAGTCAAAGAAGACTAACTCAAGGCCACAATGTCAACTAAATTGACCTTCACTGTAAGGCAACACCAGCAGCTAAAAATAAACCTGGGTCAGAAACTGGTTCACAGCGATGGCATGTTCTATATGGAGAACAAAATTTCCTTCAGGCTTTAAGTAAAAGTAGAAACTACAGTATTGAAAAATAGTTTTCTCCACACTCTGAATAATACAGACTGAGGATTCACAACTTATCTTTGACCTTCTCTGGTATGACATACAGATATCTTTGAACGCATTAAGAATACAGGGTATACTGATACAAAAACTACTTAAAACGCATTTCTTACTGGCAGTCAAAGTCCTACATATAGTATATTTAATAAAATATCTCTCTACTGCAGGTAGTTTTGTGTGGAACAGGTCTTTGTGTGCACAGATAACTAACAAAAGGCTAATCAAAGAACATCAATCAGTCAATATACTGGGAGAGCCAGCGGAAACCATCTCCATATCCCTGTCTCTTCAGCACGCTACACATAAAAACCTCCATTGGCCTCAAATTCAGCTCCTTCAGTGACACAGTGCCCTGAAAAGAAACAAAAATACACAAGTGAAAGCCTAGATTTTCATTCACAACTCAGTCATTTCAGCATCCTTTTCCAATGACAGTGAACATGTGCAAACAGTATCTTAAACCTGTAACTTTCTGCATATTCAACAGAGGGTAGAGCATAGCGTGATATTTGTAAAGAATTCCCCTGACTCACTGACTTGGAGCCTTAAAACAAGCCTTCCAAATGGCTCACTGATGCATCCTGTATCCATTTGCTCTCTTTTCTCTTTTGCTGCGAAACAGCAGGTGGTTAAGAAGATTTACACTAATGATGAAAAATGCGCCAAATGTTTCTCTACAGAATATTGCCCCCCCACTGCCACTGTGTTTACCAAGACCAGTGATGATCTACACAATGTTACGCCTGCCCTTGGCTATTGAGATTCAAATCAGAAACAGCAACTCTGATTTGAATTAGAAAGAACTGAGGAGTAAAATATTACTGAACAGCAGTGAGGACAACAACACTTTTCTTCTATAATGCATTCTGGCCTTGCAACACCTGTGAAGTAGATTCACTTCACTGTTTTTATGCAGTGAAAATGTCCTTGGACAAGCAGGCATTTATTGATTTATTGAAAAGCAGAATAAGGAGATTGTCTCCAGCGACTGCAGATATGTTTGTTTCTGTTTTAAATTACACAGATGAATGCAATCATGGTGTACAAATGCACAAAAAACCTGACAGGCTTCTGCTTTCAGTCACAGCATTTAATCCCACATGTGTTCATTACCTTTCCAGTTGTATGTCCATGAAGACCAAACATTCCTCTGAGTGCATCCTCACTGATGGCCTCTGGGCGATCTATCTTATTCCCCAGTATAAGAACGGGGATGTTTGAGATGGTTTCATCTGTTAACAGAGCCTAAACACAAGAAAAAGGATCATATGTTGATCAAACTGATGATTCCTGTAAGCAATGGCAATGAGTAAGTATGTTCTGTGATGGTATACTCAGTAAAATCAATATAATTAACTCACATCTAGTTCAACTTTAGCCTCTTGTAGTCGCTCATGATCAGCACAATCTACCAAGTAGACTATTCCATTTATGGCTGGGAAGTAGTTCTTCCAGATCCTTCGTGCTGTGGAAGCACAACCATTTCAGTATTTATGTGAAGCTCCTGCAAATGCATCAATTCAACTCTAGAAGAAGAAAGGTAAGGTTCAGTGGCACATTCTTTACTCCCACCTTGTGTATGACCTCCGAGGTCAAATGTTGTAAAGGTCATTCCAGCTATGGTCAGCTCCTCAGACGCTGAGGGCAGATGGGAAGCACTGACTTTAGTTAAGTGATGAAGCAAGTAACACAACTGAACTGACAACATGTCAAATCTCTGAATGTACTTGGGTATAGTGTTGGCATATGCTGTCCCAGCCTATCATCTCTGAGCATCTGGAGGAGTGTTGTTTTTCCAGCATTGTCTAGTCCGAGGAAGACCAGCTTGCCGGTTTTCTTGTACAACCCTGATGATGAAAAGAAATCAAATAGAAGCAAATCCAATATAAAATCACTATAAAGTTTGATGATGAGTAGGAATAAGAGGACTGGGAGCTCCCATAGTCCTTACAGACACCAAGGAGTTTTCCTTTGTCGTTACACAAGTAAATGTAGGAATAACATTAAAATTAGCATAAATCTGTTAGGACACATAAGTATGCATCGATTGTTATGGTTTTTTTAGAAACAAAATAAAGCCAAAAACAAAATTGAAATCTGCATAATTATGAGTATTTGGCCTGGAAAAGTATCAGTTTTCATTTGCCATCCCCAGCTGTCCTTTTTGGAGATCTACCCAGCCCTTCAGATGGGTAACAAATTAAGGAAAAACCAATATAAAGTGTCTTAGTAAGGGTACTGCATGGTAATATGCCTGCACATTGATTCTCCTCGTCTCTGGACTAGAGGGGTACAACATCATTGTTCTCAAGGATGTTCCCTCGGTTGGTGTTTTGATGATGCCAGTAGAGAGCACTCTCTAATACGTCAGTTTAAAATCTCGTATACTGTTAATTAGGTTTGAATCTAGTGACTGCAAAGGCCATAGCATGTGATTTATATATTTTTGTTACTTATCAAGCCATTAAGTCACTATCCATGGGTGGTGCCTCATAGATGGTAGCACTGTCATTATGATCAGTGACATCAGGATAGAAAGTTTCATCATAGGACAAAGGTGTTGACTTCGAGCAACTTTGTATTGATTTGCAGTGCATTCTCCTCCCTCAGGGGACAAGTCGGCCCTAACCATACTGGCAAAATACCCCTGTAACCTAACAGAGCCACCGGATCCCCTCGCTGTAGGAGTCAAGCATCCAGGCATGTGTCAGTCTCCTGGTGCTTACAACAAATACAGCCGTGTACTTGACAAGAATATGGTAAAATATGGCTCAGATGACTGTATTACATTTTTTCGCATCTTTGTAAAGCAGTACCTATGGTGTTTACTCTGAATAAAAATAATTGCTGCAAAGAGGGCTCTGCACCGCAACCTTATTTATGCTCTTTACATAATAGTAAACTGACAGATTTTGCTGACACAGTCTGATCACGTCATGCATCAATAGTCTCAGTCACACTTCTTCTGTTTTTCCTGACAATTTCTGACCCTATTTACTGATGTCTTCCCCACAGATGTCACTTTAGTCATTGACACACTAGCCACCCGAGCAACCTTTGTGACTGAAACTCCTGCCATCATTGCTCAACAATAAACTGTTTATCAAAGCAACTTAAGTCTTTTCCTCTTTGCATCTTGTGAGTAACACATAACATGATTGGTTTTTATTTGCTGAATTGTACCACAGAGTGCTCCTGTGTGAAAGTATCTTCATTCATTGTGTTTTTCCACTCATTTAGTCAAGTTTTTCCTTTAATTTGTCACCTCTCTGTATTTGTAAACAACACTGCATAAATGTAAAGCTTTGTGCTTTTTTCGTTTAGTCTGATTTAGATACTGATTAGTGTTTTGTCAGTAGCCCTATAGTGTTAGTGACCTGTGAGGTCAAAGGCACAGAAAATCATTCATCCTGAAAAACAGGCAGATCAACTATTTTAGTTTTTACTGTTTTTGCAACACATGGAGGAAATATTCTATTAGTTAAATGGCAATTCAGTTTACATGGCAACAACATTATGCTGCTGTAGGTTAGAGAGTATTGATAAGACTGTACTATACCCTACCTAATAGTTGCAAGACGCTGCTGAAGCCCCTGTAGATCCAGTCAAATATAAAAGACATTTCTCTTGACTGCCTGAAATACAGAAAACTGAGATTACTCATTACGACACATTACAGAGGAACACAGTGGCGTAAAT
This sequence comes from Stegastes partitus, assembly GCF_000690725.1. Classification (NCBI taxonomy): domain Eukaryota; kingdom Metazoa; phylum Chordata; class Actinopteri; family Pomacentridae; genus Stegastes; species Stegastes partitus. Next base: position 438,138 of record NW_007577864.1, on the reverse strand, counting down.
AAGGTATCAGTCAGTGTTTAGGTCAAGCTGTAAGATGCTTCCTCACCCAAACGCTCAAATGAGTGAATGAAACATTTTCCAAATGACAAGAATTTCAAATACTATTGCAAAATAAAACTGTATTACAGCACTGAGGATCATTGTTAATCATTATTCCTGAGCCTGGATTACACTGCTGGTATGTGTAAGCTCTGTGTAATTACACAAGTTTTAAAGCACGAAAGCACAAGAGCGAAGCTAGACAACAAGCAATCTTTGGTGGCTTTTAGATGCTGGTTTGCTCTGAGTGCTGTCTCGCTCAGTCACGCTGATCTTCCTCTGACTATTTTTATGACAGGTTGTTGCAAGGACACTTGATCTGGGTGGTCACCCCCGGCTTCTCTCTCACTCTCTCAGTGACTCACAAACACCTGTCACTCTCTGTGAACTTCAAGTTGCAGGGAACACTGAGGCCTCCAGTGTCTAAGGTTTCGGAAATTACCCAATTGTTGATTACTTTAAACGCCAAACTTCACATACAATATAAACAACCTAATTCCTATATCTGTGGGTTAAAAGCTTTTGCAATTATAGCCATGCTGCTCAGTTAACCCTCAAAAACTACATTTTAGAAATAGCAGCAGGTTTTCATGCAATTCTCCATTCAATACTTCATTAAAAATAAACACGAAAAACACCAGAAGGCACGACAGGCCACTAAATTCAAAACTAGGCTCCTCAGAAACTGTTGTTCTCGTGATTTCGTGACTGCTGGCACAGTTCGGCTCATTTACATGTAACGACATCAGCTGTCATTGAGTAAACAACGACAAATTTAGTAAACAACATGAGCGCGCAAAACAAACTAAAGCAATAACTTCGTGACGTCAGAAAAAATATTTCAACAAGCAGAAAACAATGAATAAAAGTGTGAAAAGTGGAATAAAGTAAACTGAACACATCGCTTGCGGCTTTACCTTCAGCTACCGAGTCTCGTCTGTTGGTTTTTGGTCCGCGTCTGTCCGGTCGACTGACGTGAAGCGTCCGAGTCTGGCCGTTAAACGGAATGACGTCACTGGAGTGCGAGGGGCACGTGCCACTAATGTCTAATTGTTTATTAGTTTGTTTGTTTTTAGATTCAATACCATCTCTCGCCCCTATCTTTAACAACAAGTTTTTTGGGGTTTTTTTGTTTTTTTTTTACGTGTCATATTTTTTACGGCACCAACGCATGCAAAGTTATTTCAATGAAAATGTAAGAGAAAAGTACTGTCTCGTTCTGTATCTAATAAAACAATAGTTACTATGGAATGCCCTTTTATTCATTATTAAATCGGTATCAAAACATAAATATATTGCTATGAAATATATCCTTAAAAAAAACAAATGCATGTGGTATTTTGAGATAAAAAGAAAAAAAACTCTGCTGGAGTAAATAACAGTAGGCATCTGAATTTTCTTTTCAAAAATAGAGGTATTTTTTTATTATTAATTTTATTAATGTACTTTCTTCAGAAATTACTCCATAGCCATATTTATTTCATATTAAATACATTGGCATTCTAAAAGTTAAAAGCTTTTTCAAAAAGTGTGTTTATGGTCATTGAATTTTTTCATACGTAGCAAACCTGAGTCACCAATCCTGTCAATTTAGAGAGCAGAGCTTTCCATATCATCATCCTTCTTCAGAATCAGTTTCGGTTTCAACATGTAAGACTGAATTACTCCTCGACTGCAAGGTGGAGTAGTTTTTACATTGTTTCATCCAAGTCCCAGGTGAGCAGGTGTGCTCGAGCTACAGCAGGTGGTGGAGTGGTGTAGACAGGAACAGGACCTCACAGATTAGTGCATTACAATGCAACAGTGTAGAGTTTAATCTAAACCATTTAAAGGGAAGGAGGGATTCTTTTCATGGGAAAACAAATCTCTAAATATGTAGCTTTGACATACAGAAATTAGTTTTCCGGGGGGACTAACTGATGACCAGAGGGAGTTTCTTCCTTTATGTTTTGCTGCAAAATCATTACAAACAAGGCACCTATACAACTAAATGTTACAACTCAGCCTTTAAAAAATCTAGAAAAATAATCTGCCAGTTTTTTCTTTAATTATTCCTTCTATCTTCCCTTTTTTTAAAAATCCACATTAACTTTGATTATACCTTCCATTTTCAGCATTTATCACTTTTGCAAGAAACAGGAAAATAAAGCACTTGACTCATTGTGCAGTGTGTATTTCTGCTGTACAAATCACATGTTAAGGCTTTAAAATCATAGTCTAAAATAAGTACATACAACAACAAAGTAGATTGCAAAAAGAAAGTCAATGGGGGCCAGTGAACACTAGGTGGCAGCATTATAACAATCAAAAAGTTCAATCTAAGACAAAACTGTTTATATTTTTTTATTTTTTTCCCCCTCTCACCTCTAACACTCATAGCTCTACTTATAAACTCACACTCTGATTATCATTAACCCAGAGAAGCTTTATTAAAGCAGTTCATTCTCATACAGGACACAAGTATCTACTAGGCACTGTACCTGTACATTGTTTATGACAGCATATCTCCAAAGAGATCTTTGTTAAATAAGTGAAAATAAATTGGTCGAGACATGTACTTTTTGACTTCTCTCTTTTCCTACAGTATTAAACCCTATCTCTCCATCTACAGGACAACAGCCGACCCACATCCAACCATCCTGTCACCCCGTTGGTTCATCATCCTATTGGTTCCATTGACCATTTACGTCTGCTCCAATCAGAGTAGCTCCTGGATTACTTCTTCTCATAGTAGAACCATTGGTCAACTGCAAATGAAAGATGACAATTAATCTCACATCCAACATCAGTTGACTTCAGCAGAGATTCAACAATCTGGAAATAATTAGTTTATGAAGGGCTACCTGATGTGGGGATAGGCTCTTCTTTTCCACAAGGACATGTCTAAAAATAGAGAGAAACATCAGCTGAAGAAGCCTTGTCGTGTGATTTCTGATGTTTGCTTGCAAAATGTGGCAAACAAAATCTTACTGACCTCACCAACAGCTTTTTTAGCTTCATCTGCTGAGCAGCAGTACGGGCTGCCACAGGCTGAGACAGACGTGTTTTTGCTGTTTTGTTGGACAATATAGACATATGTGTTAAACACAGTATTTTATAACCCAAACTTCAATAAATGTGAGTGTATATCTGTTCCTAAAGTAAGTGAATTGTAGCTGAAGTCAAACCAGGAAGAGAAATGCAGTGCTTACCAGTTCAGTTCACCAGCATTCGTTTCCTGGGAAATGAGGGCTTTCCAGAACTTGTGAGTGCTTTTGATTACTTCAATGGCAAAGTCCTGAAACACAAACCACTAATTACTGTATGGTTCTCACATTTAATTACACTGTAATTCTAGTTCACGTTATCAACAGAACTTGTAAGGACAAGTTTGACAAACTGCAATTCCTTCAAAACCTATTTTCCTACTGCAAGTCATCAGCTGGAAAAGGACCAAAGCAAAGAAAGTGTTTAAAGGAGAAACATTGTGCTCATTTCCAGCTCTATATTTTTCATCTGGAACTCCACTCGTGTAGATCTACACGATTCACAGTTCAGTCCTTATTTATCTCATACTGACAGGTATTGTGGGACAGAGAGCAGGAGAGTGACATGCAGTAAAGGTGATGCTGGCCAGACAACCAACAAGGAACTCCGGGAGCTCCTCGGCTACTATCATTTTTAGTTCTTGATTTTACATGGCAGTGTCTCATATCCATCCGTACAGGTTGAAACACAAATCTGATTTAAAATATGAGAGTAGACAGCAACAACTTCTGCAGTAACAAAGATTACAGCAGGATTTCTCCATTGACAAATGCTACACTCCACGCTTGCCTATTGTGTGACACAATTAATTTACTCCAAAGACATATAAAAAATGTATTCATGTATTCTATGTATTCCCTGTTAGAAGTGTGTGTGAGCTGCAATGCCGATAGAAGTGAAGGAAACACCAAAGGTTAACGCATTAAGTAAAAATGTATTCTGCACACTGTATCTCTCTGCATTGTTGGTTATTTGTACACTTGGGTACATTAAATGCAAATTATACTACTTAAGTAGACTGTTTTGCAAACGCATGTCCATGTATTTATCTAGGAGACGGTAGTTTGACTTTGTGGGCTTGCAATGCTTGGAGTAGATGAGCACACAAAGAAATCTGTGACAAACTCACATCAGTTTGTTGCCAAAGTAAAAGAGAAAGATGGAAACCTTTTACTCAGTGCCACCTGGAGCCTGAACTACACACAGGGATTACTTTTACATATGTTTATCTCATTATTTGAAACTTCTGCTACATATAATGTTAACATCTGACATTGCAACATGAGAAATATTAAATCCATTTGCCAAAGCCAAAATAATGACTGAATGAGGTGTGTCAACTACAGACCTTGTCTTTGAACTCGTCATTGAAGGCGAACCGGTTCTCTGGTTTCCCGTCTGGCACTTTGTACCTCCTGAACCAGTCGATGGTGGCCTCCAGATAACCAGGTTTCAGGCGCTGGACATCACTGATGTCTGGACATTGACAGGGACAAGAAAACAAGTTAAGGATGTGACTAATGCGGCACTGCAGACAAACCACAAGAGAGAAAAAAGTGGGCTTAAGTCAACGGAGGCACTTACTGTTAAAGTTGCTGGCTTCGGGGTCCTCTACATTGATTGCAATAACTTTCCAATCAGTCTCGCCCTCATCAATCATGGCCAGGACACCGAGTGCCTTTACTTTGATTACCTCGCCACGGGAGCACACCTAGAGAGGACATTTCAGGTGGTGGTTCACTTCTCAGTATTCATGGAATGCATGGACAGTGCTATCCATTTTCCATGACAAGGAAAGCGTATAAACTATAATACCATGCATCACTGCGACTCTTTCTGTAACACCAAAGACATATACTCAAGACTGTGACATCATCAGCCCCTGACCTTACTGCCGATTTCACAGACATCAATGGGATCATTGTCACCACAGCAGCCGGTGTCTCCATCTTTATGTGCTGGATCCTCCCATGTCTGCAACACGAAAGCAGAATTATGAAAAACTACTATCACAGATTTTAGTAGAACACACTGTTATCACAAATCTTTCACACAGAACACTGACCTGGGGAATGGCTCCATAGTTCCATATGTAGCCCTTATGCGGGAAAACATTGGCAACATACCGCAACTTGCCCTTCTTTACATCTTGCTTAATTGGGTTCAAGAGGTCTTTTGTTGCTATCTGGAAAAAGTGAATTGTTACCATTAAAGACACAATGACACATATTTATAATTCATGTATGAGTAAAATTCCCTTTAAAAAAAAATCCTGCAAGTATTTCCTTAGCAAATACATTTCTTACTTGAAACAAGTGCTCTGCAGATCTAGTTTAAACTGCAATAGGCAGAAATCTAGAAAAGTCTGAGAAACAAACAACTGAATATGAAAACCTACAGCTGCAAATGTCGGCTCTTCCCTCTAAGGCCCCTCCCACTACATGATAATGTGCTAAAAGCAGCATTATTTTGTGGCTTCATGTGAGATTTAAACCCCAAACTTCCCAAGCTAAAGTCCTCATTCTAACCTATCGCAACACCACATCCTGATCTCATAGCGGACTTTACCACCTGTTAATATTATCTAATCTGCTCAGGGACAAGCCCCCTGATTGGTTAAAATCTTCTGTCAGGTACAACATTTTCTAAGGCCTGAAAACAAAGTTAAGAGGAGCTGCAGAACCTTAGCTTCTTCCCAGAACACTTAAATTACAATGTGCTGGAAAGTTAGTGTCGAAATGTTGCCTAATGATGCCCAAATACACTTCCTACTCCTGCTTTGAACAAATAATGTGCACTATAACAGTGTTAAATTAATGTTCATTTACATTCAGTAATTTTGTAACTCATTTTGATTGTTTATAAATTGTTTCTTTAAAAAAATATACATCCGCTGACTACTAATTACACATAATTATTTTTAGAGGGTGAAAACATCATGCAAGTCTTGGCCATATAAAAGCTGCTAATAAATACACTAACGTAAAGCCAAAGCAGCTAAAATCACATCCAAAGCTGATAGTAGACATTTACAAATAAAAGTCTTACCTCCATCTTTGCATTTGTCCATCTTGGTACTTCAACAACCATGTGAAAGATGTTCTGTAGGAGAGTAGAATGACTTAATGACTTTAAAATGCTATCTTAGGACCTAACTGTCATCTTTATATATATATGTACACATAATTATTATTTTTTAATAATAGAATAGTATCTAATATGCTTCATGCTAACTCATATTGCTTTAGTGGAAACACAAATAACAGTTTCAGAACGACAGTCTACTGCAATCACAAGAGGTGTTGACATAGTACTGAGGAAATAGAGAGTAAAGGCCACTGCTTTGCAAATAGACTGACCTTGCTACCCTGGAGAGTATTACATAAAGCAGTACCGCACCAACATCATAGAGATACTACAGCTACAAAACTACAAATGCATGGCAGCCCTGCAGGTTGGATTTAACCAGAGGGTAGATTTAAATTATGCACACGCATTTGCATTTTAAACGAGGTACAGGTGGCACTGCTTCCTTACCTGACTCTCATCAGCGTACATTGGGATGTCATGGAATGGTGAGATGTATTTTTCTTCAGCATTTTCTGGAAGACAGTAAAAAAGAAATTAAACTATGCTATTTTTTAAATCGGTCTTCCGTCTACACCTTCATCAGGGGACAGTCATTCTTGCTTTCAGTTGTTGTCAAAGAAGCACCTCACAGATACACCTTGATCTATTTTGGATTGTACAGCAACGATTACAGGAAACTATTTATTGTTCATTAACCAGTCAGGGCACATCATAGAGGAGGTGGTGCCAGGTTAACTTTCAGTTAAGAGCCTACTGCTTACAAAAGCTACTCTGAACAGCTAACTTGGGATTATTTTGCCCACATGTTATTCATGTAATAGTCATGGAGTGCATCCAGGGTTACACTTTGATTATGAAGTCCAGTGATTTAAAGCTACTCTAACAGATCTGGGACTTGACCTAAAAATGATCTTTAAATCTGTAAACTGTGAGGGAGCTACACTAGGAATCTGTAAAAATGGAACATGTTTTGAATCAGTAACCTGCCTGAACATTTTGTCCAACAGGTAACAGCAACAGACTGATTTAACACATAATCAATGAGGGCGTTGTCCCAGCACCGTTGAGGTTTCATGATTTCAACGCCAGATAACGCCTTACGTGATTTCCCGAAGTAAACAACTTCCTTCTAGTAAGTCTTGCCAATAATACAGACATGAGGTCGACAATAAGCAAGTCAGTGCACATTAACCAGCGCTGCAGAGTAAAACCGGCACAACTGGCTGATGCAACTTCAATGAACCGAAAGTAACCCACAAGAACATCCAAACAAAGGGACGTTTTGTTCGTTATTTCACTGCAGGGTCATTTATCACCGCTAATACTGACTGAATGAAACAAACCAGCAGGAATGAATAAGTGACACGTGGGAGGGAGGTTGCGGCTCTGGCCCGCCGTGTTTTGCGGAGAGTCCCCAAAGTAGCCAACAAAACACAAAACTTCATTGTTTCTGCTCGTTTTTTACTTACTGAAGAACAAGCGGTAGCTCAGGGAGTTCGGGTTTCCCCTCTCTTCCACGGTGAAGTTCATGTTTAGCTGCAGGTTTGTGTGGCTGTCGGCTTCTGGGATGGAGGATGGCGGCGGAATAAGACGTCCGGCCTGAGTGGAGGGCTGTCGCAAAGGGCAAAGCGCATGCGCACTAGGGCAGCGATGCCTTCAGTAGCTATCGGAAATATGAATATGAACAGAAAGCAATGGAGATGACTTCACATGGGGTAAACTGTAAAAGTGGCTTATGAGGGGTAGTCTGCATTGTGCATAAAATACAAGTAGTATCAAAGCCTGTAGAAGAAGAGAAATGCCATTACTAAAATATAATAACGAAAATAACAATAAACTATATTTATATAGCACCTTTCAAAATCAAAGTTACAAACTGCTTCACAAAAAACAGCAGCAAAAAAACAAACTAAAAAAACAATAAAAGGTTACAATAAAAAATAAAGAGTAATTGAAAAAAAAAAAGGCATTATAAAATATATATTATACAAATCCTAGGCAAGTTGGTAAAAGTGTTTACCACTGAGGCACTGACTTAAATATGATACCTGTCTGCAAGCAATGAAGTTTAACAAATTTTCCCTGTTTTTCCAAATTTCATTATTTGTTTTCTGCAGACTGTCACAAATCCTGCACAGACTATTACCAAACAAATTGTGTAAACTTCTGGATACTAGTATTTCTGGAATCTGGATGCTGCTTCGTAAATACTTTAATCAAACGACCATTATAATCTGGTTATTTGCAATAATTGGATCACTGTGTGCAAGTAAACACATGATCTTGAGGGTAGCCTAAAGTGCAAAAGGGAGGGAGGAGGAGAAGGAGAGTGGAACTGGGCCTCAGGGCGGCAATGACCAGAACAGGAAAGCACCCAGATAGCAAAGCTGAACACAAGAAGGGAGAGTAACATGTTATGCTTCACTGAAACAAGTAGCATCAGACAGTGGAGTTGGCATTCATTTGCATTCGCGCTGTCATTTGATATTTGATGTTAAATAAAGGAATGCAATGAAAGATGCATGACGACCCTTAGAACTTTACTTCCAACTGAAAAAACATTTTGATTGCATGTCATGCTGAGTTAAGTAGAGTGGAAGAAAAAAAAAAAAAGCAAAACAGTGTCTTCAATGAAACACTGACAGGTGATGAATTAAAACCTGAAACCTTGATCCCTACACAGAGAGAAGTTGGTGCATTTTGCTAGCATGACTTGGGTTCACTTGTCACCTTATGATGAATTGTCACTAAAAATCAAAGTTGTTTTGAGCGATCACCTTTATGTTGTGAATAAACATTTCTATACTGAAGGTCTCTTCCAGGATGTCAATCTCTCCATCCATAAGCCACAAGGTCTCAATGAATGCATTGATCTAAATCGTATAAATCATATCCTCTGGCTTTCAAAGTCACCAGATCTCATCCCACTTGAACACATATTAGAGAATTTGGACCAACGAGCTTGACAAGAGCTACTTTAAATCCAAAATCCCAGCTCACTAGAGTTTATCCTTTGTATTTTGCTGCCTTATCCAACTGCCCTCTGACAAGAAATGAGTTACAGAATGTTCCTGATATTCTGAGCCATCACACACAAATAAAGGAACTGCCTGAATAATTAACAAAAAGGTTCAAAGGTACAGTGTGTGCATCAAACAGTCTTGAGCTTCTTTGGGCAAATTTCAGATTAAGCTGAAAGACTTTAAGCTGCTCCCACACAGTCCAAAAACATGTTGAGGTTAATTGGTGATTCTAAATTGTACGTAGGTGTGAATGTGAGTGTGCTTGGTTTTCTGTCTCTAAGTGCAGCCCTGTGATAGACTGGTGACCTGTCCAGGGTGTCCCCTGCCTTCGCCCTAAGTCAGCTGGGATAGACTCCAGCCCCCCCGCGACCCAAGTGAGGATTAAGTGGTGTATAGATAATGGATGGATGGACTTTAAGCTGTAGATTAGAAAATCTGGATCATAGGCTTGTCTTGAAGTCATTCTTGCACATTGTTGCTTAAGGTATGAAATCTATTGGTTGCAATTGTAAAATGTCACTTTCTATCATATTTCTGTGCCAAAGGGAGCAGATTTCTGGATGTGCCCAGAGAGCTGAGGAGGTCTGGGACAACCTTATAAAAACAGTCTAAAGTCATTACTCCAATTCTCAGATCCTTGCACTGGCTTCCAGTAAAATATAGATTGAATTTAGGCCATAATTATTGTTAATCAGTCTGTGAGTAGTCTGGGTCCAAAATATAGCAGAGATATGTTTAGTGAGTAAAAGCCTGGACGGTCTCTCAGGAAAATCATGTTTTGTCATTATGCTGCCTGCTGCTGGAACCAGTTCCCCTCAGATTTGCTCAAACTCAGCCTTTAATTATTTTATGAAATACACTGTATTCATTGTATCTGTACTGTTTTTCAGTTGGTTAATCTAATTATTTTATTCTGCATTCTATCTTTGACATGTTTACATTTTGACATGTGCCTATAAAGCACTTTAAATAACCTCTGAGTGTGATAAGGTGTTAAAGTTTCATATAAAATGCAAGATGTGGTGCTAGCTAACTGTTTGAGTTATAGTAAAGAGAGAAAGAAGTACATACAATGACAAAAATAATCCTACACAGTAAAATGTGTTTTTTTGTTGTTTGTTTGTTTATTTGTTTGTTTGTTTGTTTTGGGGGGGGGTTGTTGTTGTTGTTATTGTAAATTTAACTTTACAGCAATTTAACTGAATTTAATTTATTATGTTGAATAACTGTTATAACCACAGGGTGGAAAAAAAACATTGTTCATTTACATGCTAATCCTAAAAACAAACAAGTAAAATTCGTCTATTCTTTTTTTGTTTGTCTGTTTGTTTTATTGTTTAATGTATTTTGGAATTATTTTACTAATATTAGCCATACATGAAAATAAAAAAAATATATGTATATTAAATGTTACATTATTTTAAAATGGATATTTCACAGATTTTTAAAAAACAATATCTAGTAAAAAAGGGGAAAAAAATCCCATTATTTACCAGACATTTGACATTATTTCATAGTTTCTGCAGTATTTGCGCTTTACAGTATTTAATCGTTTTTTTTTATTGTATTTTTTCAGGCACCATTGATGGTATAGTTTCACAGGTTTTTTTTTCACTGCTTTTTGGCAGTTTAGATTTAAGATGGTTCATGTCCAGTGTTTAAGGTGTGTTGGGAATTTTTTTTTATTTTTTATTTTTAAATGTTTAATTTTTACGTATCTAAATTAGTTCTATTTTCAGATGACAGACTCTCTAAATAAGTGTATGTAAATGTATGTTTCCAAAATTACATATTTAAAAAAAAAATTAACATTTAAAAAACAAATCAGGAGGCTGGCACCGTGGTGACGCTGCCCGCCGCTGACTTCACATCCTCCCGCAGCCTGTCGTGCTTCCTGCCTTTGCTGAGGGAGGGGACGGTGCTGACGGCTGGGAGGACGAAAGGAGAGACGAGAAAGCCTTTGGGAAGATAAAAGAGAGCGGGGAACGGCCCGGGTTTCCACCGTCCGTCGGGAAATAAACACCCCAAATTTTCTGTAGCTGCTGGATTTGTCACCGAATCGGCGCTGAAAATGTCGACCAGTCGTCAGCTTAGCGAGAGCAGGGCCATCCCGACCAGGACGGTGTTGATCAACGACACAACGCAGCTACCTCATGACTATTGTACCACCCCTGGAGGCACTTTATTTTCTACCACTCCCGGAGGTAAAGCAATATCCCGTGTGTTTGGGTGTCATTTTGCAGAAAATGGCGGGGGGGCAATTAGCTGTTTGGTGGCGCTTGTGCTCTCAGCTAACCTTTAACTGCTGCTGTCAGTGTGGCCTATGCTGCCTTGTCATCCTGATCAAAACAAAAACAAAGCTTAGACCCGCCCCCTGTGGTCTCCAGCTGCTGCCTGATTGGCTGGTTTGCGGCGCAGAGATTCTGATTCTTACCTGCTACTGTGTTTATAGCAGGTGACAGTGTTTTATTGGCTAATCTAAGGAACTAGACAACTTAAAGCAAATGTTGTGCATCAGCTATGTAACATATTGATGCAGCACAGCCAACACACATGATACATTACAGTAAATGCAAAGCCCTTCCCACTGAGGAAGTACAATAAATATGTATTTATTCTGTACGTGGCACAGCAGGAATGTGAGTAGTCTGTCCTGTTTTAACTCATAGGAATGACTCTTCCTACCAACGCATATTTAGTTTTACTTTCATTATCAGTGAATCATTTAGCCTATAAAATGTCAGAAAGTAGTAAAATTGTCCACCACAGTTTCCCACAACCCACGGAGACATCTTCAGGCGTCTTGATTTTCTACAGCTCCCAACAACAAAAGATGTGAAATCAAACAAATTTCATGTCGGCTCCACTTCAATTATGTGTTTTCTCTGAGATGCGTCAGATTCTCAGTCATCCGTTTAATAGAAATCCTATAAACTTAGAAGGCAGCTGAACGTCTCTGTTTAGTTCTTAAAGATGTGACAAATCTCATCCAAGAGGCTTCTTCAGTTTTAACTCTAACCTGAGCCGTAAGTCTCTGGTGTGTATATGAAGAGTTCATTTGCAAAAATAGAGAACTCCATCTTCACAAACCTTCAGAAAACCCACTTTTCCATCGTCTACCTGAGACAATATCAATCAAACTTAAGTTATCTCTGTTTTTGTCATTTCTACTGAGTCAGATCCACTCAACTTCAGTTTGATTGATATTATCTCAAGCAAACAACAAAGAAAAAAGTTTTCTGAAAATGTACATAAATGGAGCTACCTGTTTTTGCAAATGATCTCTTCATATTGTCACCCTGAAATCACATGTCCACTAACAACCAGAGATTTACTTGCCTCGAGGTGTGACTGGTTGTTAATCTGCCAGGTTTCACAACAATGTTTTGTTAGAGACTGTTTAGATTCGTATTATTTATAGCTGTGGTTTCTGGGGGCTGTAGAGCAATTTGCACATAACCAGAAAAAAAATATGAAGTGAAACTGAAGTTGACCTTCTTTAGAGCAAACATTCTCGATACAGGTGTTGCTGATAAAATTAACTGTGACAATATAATCACCGGAAGGGAGACCTTTTTGTAGTTTTTAGTTCTACTAGTGTTTTCCTGTCTTGACGAGTCAAAATGTCTGCTGTACATATAGTGAATCGTTTAAGAAGTATAAATTAGAATTTACCTCATGTCAACATGGCTGTCAAGATGTAGGTTTACCACTTTTATTCATAAAGCATCAAAAAAGTTGAAGATGGACAGATTTTAAAAGAAAAAGCTGTTAACTTTTTACTCAGGAGGAGAGTCTTGTGTTTATGGGGCGTCTAAATTCTGGCAGTTTGAGAAGTATTCAACCTTTTCAAAACAGAACCTAATGGGAGATATGTGTGGAAAGAAACATAAAAATGTTTGTGCTTTCTGATGGTGGGCATCACCAAAAACAAATTGGGGAACTGTTGCATTAAAGCAAACATGATTATCAGGTTGATCAATCACACAGATCACTTGGCGTCCATGTAAATAGAGTAGGAAGGATCAAATGCAGGGGCTGCAAGATGGCGCAGTTGGCTAGCAGTGTTGCCTCGCAGCAAGAAGGTCGCCGGTTCGCGTCCCGGTGGGGCCACCGGAATCCTTCTGTGTGGAGTTTGCATGTTCTCCCCGTGCAGCGTGGGTTCTCTCTCCGGGTTCTCCGGCTTCCTCCCACAAGGTCCAAAAACATGTTGAGGTTAATTGGTGATTCTAAATTGTCCGTAGGTGTGAATGTGAGTGTGCTTGGTTTTCTGTCTGTAAGTGTAGTCCTGTGATAGACTGGTGACCTGTCCAGGGTGTCCCCTGCCTTCGCCCTAAGTCAGCTGGGATAGACTCCAGCCCCCCCACGAGTGAGGATTAAGCGGTGTATAGATAATGGACGGATGGATGGATCAAATGCAAAAACTAAACAGTGGCTGGTTCAAGTTTCTGCTGTTTTGGTTTGGAAATTTAATTGCCATCTTCTTGTTTTTAATTGTCATAAACTGAAGCTGGGAGATGAACGTGTGTCGCTAAAGAGCACTTGTTATAAGACGAGTAACTGCTTGTAGACATGGTGTCTTGAATCTGAGCCGTCCAGAAAAAGGCCAACCTATCGAGTCACAACACATTTGATTGACAGAATCTTGACGTGTCCTCTTGCAGGAACCCGGATCATCTATGACCGTAAGTTCCTGCTGGACAGGCGTAATTCCCCCATAGCCCAGACTCCCCCGGCTCACCTGCCTGTCATCCCTGGAGTGACCAGCCAACATGTCCTGAGTGAGAACCAGAAGAATGAAGCTAACAACCACATCAACAACCATGATGGCAAACCCACAACCGGTAAGAGTTCTGATTTACGTACTGTTTGGTTGGTTGTATTGTCATCATTCCACATCGCAACCACCATAATAACATATTACTCCAGCCTGTTCCAAATATGTCTAAATACCTTCTTGTCCTTTTTTCTTTTGTTTTTGCTCTCAAGGCGATGATGCTCAGTTTGAAATGGACATCTAACAGACCGAAACCACACCAGCAAAAGGAAATGACCTGGCATCATGCGTGCCAGTGGCTTGGCTTGTAGAAACCAATGTTGTGAGCCCTCATGGCAGCCATCTTCTTTAGCTCTTTGTCTCACTGCTGGATGTAATGTGTGTAAACCATGGGGATTCAGTATATCATGCATACAGGTACAGTGTGGCCATCTCTGGAAACTAGGTTTATTTAAATCGATTTCCGTGGCTACCAGTCGCAGTACAAATCAACAACTACACAACAAGGGAGCGGGCCTGAATATTACAAACACAGACAAACTGTCCAATTCGTAGATTGCAGTGTTCATCTTACAGCTTTCTGTAAGCCCTTAACAGAGCACACTGTAAAACCAACCAAACTCCAAGTTAATTCGGGGAGGAAGTGGTTATTATTAGTACTGGCCTTAGAATCAGTCGAAAGCTTTGATATTCATCACAGTCTTTGGTTTTGAAGACCCTTGTAAGCATGTTATTTAAGTGATTTTTTTTATTTTTTTTCCTGTTTTGGTTTTTGGAACTACTTGAAAAGCTCCACAATCTATTATCAGTTGGATCGTTTAGGTTCCAGTGATGGTATGTAAAGGGATGCTGTGTTGCTTCTGTTTTTCAGATTAGGTGAATATTTCATGCCATTCCAAGATTTTTAGTTTCCATTACCAAACACAAGCCTGCGGGAGTTTCTCAATGTTCAGGGGAAAACATTTTTTTTAAATGAATTTTAGGCTGTGATTGAACTGTTTTGTAGTCATCAAATGATTGTATTTCCCTCTGTTATGTAATGGTAATTATAAATCTGGCAGTTTAAAGCAAGCTCTTCATTCATAGTTTAGTTTCAGTACAGTATAACAATACGAAGCCACTCGATTTATCAGTATTGTGGCCTCGCTATGAATTTTATTTACACATTTCTCGTCTGCCAAGAAATATGACTACACTTTGATCTAACTTGTTGTGTTGGCAGGAGCTTTGTGTACATAATTTGATAAATCTAAGGAGGAGGTAATACTTGGCACCATCTGCCAGGTGTTTTTAAATATCCAGACCAGATGTAAGCATTGAGAACAACATGGAAATAGTTTATATCCCATTGTTCGTTTTTGGGGTGCGTTACAAGAAGATTTTGAAAAGAACAAAAAACTTGAAGAAAATCCAGATGTTTTATATGCATTTTATTTTTTAATACAGTTTCTTAGTATTGAGGGTATTTGTTTGGGTATAAGCACTGTCAAGCCTCTGGATTTGTCAGACGTGTTGAGGAACCAGAAAACATTATTTGCATCAGGCTTGATAGATGCTGTCCCTAAATCTATAAATCTGTCCCCAGTGTCCTTAATCCATTTTACATTACCTTATTCTTTTCACGAGTCATGCCCGCCCATGCCTTACTTTACATGAAATGCAGTAACTAAAATAGGTTCCTTTTCATCAATTTGTACTTTCCAACAGATGTTTATTTTTTCACTGTAACATTGAACAGGTAACATTGTACTTGGCAAAATAAGCGAATTAAATATTTTTTTGGTTTATTTTCGACATTATGTCCTTCCTCAAGCAGCTATGAAGGTGTACATGTCTTAGTGGGACTCTGAAGTTCAGATGGAAACGCGGAAAGAGTACCACATACTTATTTTGTCCCAATTATTTCGATTTTTTTTTTTTTTACACCACAATCATAGTCTCATTTGCTAATTGTACTCTTTTTGAGTAGCAGCTCTAAATTTGGTACATGAATCACCATAAAGTTCCTGTTTTTCATTTAAGTTTGTTTCTCTGTATGACTGGAACCACTGAATGATGTCTATCAAAGACTTTTTTTTTTCTTTTTGGCTTTGTAATTAACTCTGGCCATGTTTGGTGACAAATACATCGAGGGGTTGTTTGAACCCAGTTTGCATTGCACATTTTTTGGCGATAAAAGTCTTTATACTACAGCGTCATAATTCAGATGGCAGATATATTTCAAATCCGTTTGGTTTGACAATGAGGGCTTTAACATTATGTGTTGGAAGAGATTTGAAACAAACTTACTGTAACCTTCTGTTCTGATTTTGAATAACTTTATTTTAAATGAAACTCCAATGCCAGTGGACACTGTTGCTGCAAGATCAATAAAATTCCGTAACAAAGAAAACAAGATTTTTGTGTTTTTAATTGTCTCTGTTTTGTGTAGTTATTTTAGCTACTTTGGCGGTGACATAAACAGGAATGCAATCATTGAGCATGACTTTGTAAGAGCCGTTGTTGTCACTCGGTTTCAGTACGAAGAAGGAATCTTCCTTTTCTATGCACAAATGGAGTAGAGCTCCCTTTCCCTCACCTGAAATGCCACATTTAACGTACTCGAAAACATAACCTTTTATGTGCATTTTGTGTTGTTTCCACACTGTCTCCTTGACTGCAGAAATATTTATTTATTTACAATGTTTTGGTCTGTCTGACCTTCAGCAGGCATTTATTACATTCTCTTATTCATAGCACACTGTTTCTTTAAGCAACCAACTGCTAGAATTTATATTACAGATGAATGCGTGTGAATTAGTAAATACTTTTTCTAAAGCAAAATGGTGCATGGAAATGATTTCAGAGGTGAGTATGTGACCTACAGTCACAAAAGTGAATGTGAAGCTTTGGGATGTCATTTTGCAAGCTATTGCGGATGTCCTGTCCTGGAAAACATCAGTTTATGATTCTAAAGGTTAAAGTAAATGGCTCTTTAGGGATCTAGTAAGCAGATGTTGACTTTGAAGCTGTGCTGATAGGAATTTTATAGATTTCTACTTGACATGATTTAAAAATAATAATAATAATAAATCCATGCCTGGATTCTAAAATTGTAAAAGTAGGCTCTGCTACAAAGCTACATCAGACTCCATAGGACCTCAAATCATCTCAAGTTCTCAGCATTCTTAATTGGTTTTTGTATTTTAATTTATCAGGATTCAAGAGATTTTATTTGTCACATGCTTACATGGAATATGCAGTGAAATCCAAAGTGACAGTTCTGCAAGGTCGTGCCATAACATATGATTTAGCATTAATAAATAACATTTATCATTACATGTGATCAAAAAATATTCCTTAAAAAAAATAGAAATAGTCATAAAGTCATTAAAAATGAGGAGGTAGAGATTGTGAAACTAATTGCTAATTAGTAAGGGAATTTGTACCACCAAAGTACGACGGGGCCATCGTGTCAGAATTTGTTCCTAAGTCCTTTTCTATTGAATTCAAACTAAAAAGATTAGGTGCTTATTGATTCTTATCCATCACTGTGAGGAAGGTGTCTGGCCTGTCCCAGATGTTTTCTGCAGCATGACAACAATCCCCAGCATACAGCCATAATAATTAAGAACTAAATTCAATGACAAAGTGCGTTGTATATTGTGTTTATGGTGCATATTTAAAATACTTAATCATATCAGCCAAAAAACTAGCTGACATGCAGAAATTCCAGAGTACAGCCACACAGTGTTAATTTAATACAGTCCTCTTTGTTTGTTCCAGGTGTCTGGGGAATTTAAGGCACGTTTGTTTTCTGCTGTGTGCAGTGGATTTAATGGTGACTTTAGGCCACAGGCTGCATACATCATATACAGACAGTGGGAGGTGAAGGGTGGGAGTAGGGGTCACCAGAGGTCAAACAGCAAATGTTGTCCTTTGGCCCACCCAATCGGTTAATCCAATAATGTGAAACAAAACAATTATTTTGTACATTTTCATTATTACAGTGTGTAGGTATTAGGTTTCTTTATTAGGTTTATCTAACTCAATAGTGAATACTGTCTCATCCACTCAACTAAACGGCCCTAACCAATATTCAGGCGTTGTGTTATTGACGTCTAGTGGACTAGAGCGGGAAAGCAGGAGATGTTTTCTTAAATTTCTGTTTACCTAAAGCATTTAATAATATACACATATGATTCAGCGGGATTTTTTCAAACGTTATTTGTTTTATTCATCTGTTATGCACCCTGATGTATTTTTTTCATCTTTTAGTAGCAGAAAAAAAGAAACAAGCTTTGGTACAAAACGCTTATAGTACAAGTTGTACTTTCTTGTCATGTATCTGTGGTGCTGCATCATATACTAACAATATATTACGTTTGCTGACACGAAATAATTTTTTCCCCCCCAAATTCTTAATTTTTTCATGTTTTTCGTCAGGCAATACAACTACGTGCCTACTGAGTTTTCTGCAGGCATTATTCCGGCCGCCCGCCGGTCCTTCCTCCTTTTCTACGTCCCTGAGCGAGGCCGGCGTCAAGATGGTGAGTCTTGTGGTGAAAATTACGAGTAAAATCCGTTGATCATCGAGGCCATCCGCTCAGCAACGCACATTTCTCGCAGACTAAGTGATCCTTGAAGTCTGCTTTATATAAAAATGTCAATATTGGTATAGTGCGAAGCAATATAACAGGAAACTCAGCGACATTATCCAAATGCTATCGTGACTTACGTCGGTCCGGACGCTACCACACTGTTTTCCCCTTATTTGACTGAGTTCAGCAGTCCCCTCTCTGTGTTTTTATTGCTTTCCATTCACCAGAGAAGCGCTTTGACATACCCAGTTGCTTCACGACTAAATAAATTATCTACACAGAAATAAGTTAGAATTTACAGTCGTAGCCTCCAGTGGCTAACCATTAGCATAAGCTCCACAGCTAGCTGTAGCGAGGCCCTCTGTTGAGGCCAATAGGGATATTAAAATGCTACAGCGCTACTCAACTTTGTTATCTTGCACATGTTTACGTAAAGACGGCATCATTTGGCTATAAAAACTTTAAAATTGCGGTGTCTGGAAACTCTGTTAAGCAATAGTGTAGCCAGGAAGTTGATTGTAATGCTAGTGCTATGACAGTTACAGATTGCTATTGCCTTCGTATTGAAGAGTTGCATTGAATGGCTGCATATTCCGTAGTTTCGTGTCTAATGGCATTCAATTCTCCCATTTTCAGAACGACACAGTAACAGTCAGGACCCGCAAGTTCATGACGAACCGGCTGCTTCAGAGGAAGCAAATGGTAAGGCTTCACGTGTTTTGCCCGCTTCATTGTTGATCACATCATGAGCTCCAGCATCTCTTACAGTGCGTTTATTTGCTTTCTGTCCTCTCTGCAGGTCGTCGATGTCCTCCATCCCGGCAAGGCCACGGTCCCAAAGACTGAAATCAGGGAGAAACTTGCCAAGATGTACAAGACCACTCCTGATGTTGTGTTCGTCTTTGGCTTCAGGACTCAGTTTGGTGGCGGCAAGACAACAGGCTTTGCCATGGTGTACGACTCCCTAGACTATGCTAAGAAGAATGAGCCCAAACACAGACTTGCCAGGGTGAGTTTAAACCATTTGCGGAGTGTCTGCATGCTTAGTTTTATACCTTAATTGCCAGTGATCAGAGAGCTGCGATTTTAATGTGACCTTTATTAAAAGAAGACATTGCCTTTTCACCCATCCCACTGGTTCTGCTGCAGCGTGTAGAGTAAATGTTATGTGTTCTGTGCTTCAAATGCAGTTTTATTAAAATCTGTTCTTGACTGTAAGACCTTTTAATGATATTGTAGAGGCTGTTATTGCCCCTCAGGGTTGTCAGACACTTGATGTACCCATTTTGCATGGATATAATTTAAAGTATTTGGCAAAGAGCCAGCAGGGCAGCATTTGACAGATGAAAGATGTGACTGCCTAAAAAGTTAGTCCATCAAGTGGAGGTCAATTATACGTAATTCCCATCAGGCATAATGGTATTAAAATCTGTATTTTACCCATTAATTTGGCAGTGGTCGAGTCTAGTATTAATATAAACATTCTCAATGTGTTTTTTTTTTTAAAGCCTAAAAACCAGATTGTCTCCCATTCTAGACCCCTAACAGATGCAGAAAAAGTGAGTGTTATCGTATAATATGGTGAAATTAAACACTGTTGTTTGTGTTCCTCAGCATGGTCTCTATGAGAAAAAGAAGACATCAAGGAAACAGCGCAAGGAACGCAAGAACAGAATGAAGAAAGTACGAGGCATCAAGAAGGCCAGTGTTGGCGCTGCTGGCAAGAAGGTATTGTAACACATTTAAATACTTAAATCGAAGTAATCAAGTCGCTGACCACGTTTGTAGTTTTTTCTAGACTCTCTACTCAGCACAACAGGACATGGAAAATTAAATTGATCTTTTTTTTTTCTTTTTTTAAAATCTAAATCAAACCACATGGCAAGGAAGTTATTGTAAAATTTAATCCACGTGATTCTTGACTTTCATTACCACCTGTTCTTTTGCTACCCTGCTAATCTTTGTTTTTCACAACTCTTTTACTGTTTTAATTTCTTTTGTCATCTTTCCAATCCTATCAAATGTTCTTCGGGAACTGTAGAAGGTAAATGTTCAGAAATAGACTAACTGCAGTGTGCGGATAACCCAGGAGTAATAGATAATAGCTAAGTCCTGCCTTTAAACCCTCACCCATCCATCTGAGAACAAGAGCTTTAATGCTTTTCCCTTTGGATGTACATGATGCATCCAATATGAAAGGATTTGACCCACTGAATATTGCCTACCAGACCATCCCTGCTCCTTGTACTAATGAGTACTATAAACTAATAGTAGCCCCTGTTTTGGAAACCTAATGACAGTATAAGAAGATCCTCCTAACGACAAAGGAAAGTTCTTAAAACAATGTACTAATCAGTAAAATGTCCTGGTGTAGTTTTGTTTTAATGATACCCTGCATACTCCTGCATCCCCCAATAGCAACGGTCACTGGCTTAAAGTCACATAGAGTAGATCTCTGAATTTCAAAACTCGGCTGCACTCTCTTTAATAGCATACAGTTGATCTGCAAAAGTTACGGCACAGCTGGCAGGCAAAACATTGCCACTGTCCAGTCATGTCTAATGTGCAATATATTGGCTTGCGTCCTAATGTGTTGAGTGCAGCCGCTGCAAGCCCATTCAGAGATCTTTTCTATTCCACACTTCAATTTTCAACATGTTAACATTATTTTGTTCCACCTTTTTGTTCTTGATTTTGCTTCCCATGGATTTCTTTTGCAGAAATGAAGTGTCAGTCTGCAGGTATAGAAGGAGAACAAGCATGGTGTGCCATTGTGTTGCACATCAAAAGCTGATAGAAATGAGCTGTGCCATGCATGTTACACCCTACTTTTCCCTGCAGTTTTCCTTCAGTGTTTCTCCCCCTTTCCATGTTGTTTCAAACTCCTGGCTAATAGGTTTTCCCACTACTCCAGTCCTTTGTACCGCTGTCTCTGCTGTAATGGGCATAACCATTAGGCTTTGCCCACTCTGACTTCAACACAAATGCTTTGACAATGCAAATCAGTAGTTAATAGAAGTAGAGTGTAGCATGTGGGTTTTAGTTTGTTGTGTGTCTTGTGTGTGGGGCAGCTCTACTAAAAGCCTGCCAGTGTGTGAGTTTTACCCTAGAATGTTTGGTCTTTCCTTGAAACATGTTACTCAGGCTATAATTTTGGGTTTGAAACCGTGTCCTACCAAACAATACTACTTTTGTCGACATTGTTGTCTCAGTTTGCAGTTTTTAACTAAAGAATACTTGCATCATGAATGATTATTTTAATTCTTTAAAGTCGAGTTTGCTGTTGTACTAATTTTTTGATGTTATCCCCCTACAGTGAGCCCGGACAGCCAGGGAGGGTCTCCGTGCTCAAGATGTTCTTGTATATTGTCATCAAATAAAATTTGGAAAAAATGGAAAAAAATGTGGTCCTTGGGTTCATTTAAACACTTTGGATGCCTATTAAGTTTGTCTTTGCTTGTGACATCAAAACAAGGTGGCAGGTATAAAAATCTGAATTCTGGTTTCTGTGTACAGTTGAGAGTTCAGTACTCAAAATGAGCATGTTGAGGGAACAGTTGACATACAATACATATTATATTTAAAGATTATTTTGTAGTTGTTAGTATAAAACACACGTTGCTCTTGGGTGTTGATTATTTAAGGATTCAAGGAACTTTGTCATTTCAGCTCATATTCACATGCTGTGGTGCAAAATAAGTACTCAGGTTCTGGTTTATAAAGAAAAAGCCTAATAAATAAGTACAATAAACAACAAAATGAGTGGAGTATATGTGTAAAAATAAGCACTAAACATATGTAGCAGCGAGGTAGACTGTAATACAATTTTGCACTTGGGTGTTTAAATTTAACTCAAATTGCACAAACTTACAAACAAAGGAAAAAGAATTCAGTAACTGATGTTAAATGTGCTGTTTTACGACACATTTTCTTTTAGATTTTTTTTGCATTAAGTTTAATCCTAACCTTTTCCACCCTCCTGGAGGAGTAAAATATTTTCAAATGTAGTTTAGTTTTAAGACTTAGCTGCAGTAACTCAAATGGCCACACGGGGGCTCACTTCATTGAAGAAAATGTGAAACTGCTTCAATACACTGATGCTGTTACTATATTTACCTGTCAAAGTATTCACCGCTAATCAGTCAAAAAAATAGTTGTTCATCAGAAAGGCTCTTTGACTAAATCATTCCAATACAAAAGCCAGTCAGTATATGAACCTGCCTTTTCTTGTTTATAAATAAACACCATTTGGAACAGAATAGATCTTCCTCTGCAGCGTGACCTTTTCAGATAATTTGCATTGAAATACCTTCAGAGACTGTGTAAATGAAGTGATTAAAATGCCAGGGAATTGTCTGTCCTCAGGGTAACCCGCACTTCACGCCCGCCTCCCATTCTTTTACGGTTAGAATTTCCTCGTGCAGGAGGTGCAGGAGCTGTAATCAGATGTGCCCTTATGAAATGTGTCTATGATTTCAGAGAAAGAGAAATGTTAGGTGAAAGCTAAAATGTTAATGGAATAGTGAGTACACACTTTACTAGTAATGAATAATCGCATGCAACAGGAAAAATTTAATGTCTTGCACTAATGACAGTAATAAAATTGAACTTTTTTTTTTTGGCATTTTAGTTACTTGAGGTGCTGCACTTTAGTCTGGATGTAACTCCTGCATGTTGGGGGCAAAGCTCTGTGTTGTACATAATCTATATAATTGCCTTTAACCTTGCAATATGACATATTTTCATGCCTCTACAAAGTCTTGAATGTAGGCCAGACATTTCTCCACCAGAGTCCTCAGTGCCTACACCACCGGGAAAAAAAATAAAGGGGAAACAGTAGCTTGGAGGCACTTCCATTGACACATTTTGAGTCGTGGGCTCTTGTTTCCCAGTAGAAAGGCCTATATATACCCAGCATCCCCTGTGGGCTTTCCTTCAATCGATGCCAGTTGGTTAAGATTAAACACTGACATCTTATGAAAGATAATTTGGAGGCCAACACAACAGAACATACTGTAATCATAAGACCCCATTGATTAAATGGACAGTGAACTGATGTAAAGGTGAATACATTAAATCCTTACACTTTATTCTCAGTGAAATCTTCAACCCACTCTGACCCAGAAAATAGCATTCGGATGCACCGATCAGAGCTGAAATGTGTGTAATAGTGCCCCCGTGGAAGATGAGAATAGGCGTTGCATAGGTGTGGAGTGGAGAAAGAAAAAAAAAAAAGTTGTCAGGGACAGAGAAGAAAGAGGCTGCGGTGCCTCTCGCAGCTCCGTGGTGCTCTACTGGTGTGTGGTTGTGGGAGGTTTGACATAAGTGGAGCTTTCAACCCAGGGACTGGTAACAGATGGTGTTGGGAAATTAAGCTCCTCTCTCCGCAGCCCTGTTGGTCCGTCCCAGGAGTCTCTGCCTCTCTGTCTTTGTCTCTCTTCCTCTTTCTTCTCGCAGCCCCTGTTCCCAGTGTATCTCACTCATTTTTCTTGCTTCTGTTCCTTATCTGCTGGCCCCTCTCCGTGCTGTGTTTTCGGCGCGTTCGAGAAATGAAATCGGTTTCATTCCACCCTCCATTCTTTGATAACATTAAAGCAGGATGACATCAGAGGGAGCCCACTGTAATAAATAGCATATTATTGAGATGGTAATTGAAGAAATAAACTGAGGAGAAGGCTAAATATATAAATAAATGGACCGGTGGCGTGATGGGGCAATAATGTTGGGGAGGATGGAGATGAGAGATAAATGAGCTGACGGCGTTAAGGAGATGATGTACGACGCCGAGCTGCAGGTTGGTATGTTGATGTGGTACCTGCAGTCGAGAGACTACGCCGAGGGGCCTGCAGTTCCAAGAATCTCCACACATGCAGCGCGAAACCAGATAAAGGACACCATTCACCTCTGTTTTCCTTCAAGCCGGGATGGGGCTTTGTAATGAGAATATTCCTCTGCCTGCTTGCACCACAAAGGTGTTTTTTGCCGTCAGGGCTATGATAAATGGTTATGAGGAACACATGTTTATGCCCTCACAACAGGTGCCATTTTAATGGCCTGTTTCTCTCCATGCAGAGTTCGGTCGTGGTATTCTAAGAAGAAAATGGACAGAATTCCTGATGACTCACTGTGTGTTTTTTGCCAGCATGTGCATGCAGATATCAATAGCAACAATACATGTCCACAACAGGGCAGCTCCTTCCCTTGTCATGTAACTGTGTATTCATTAATGTGTAATGGTGTTCTTCTAAACTGGATATCATACAGTAATTAAATTCCAGCTCAACAATCAGCTATATGTTTTTAATGCCACTGTAAACATTTTTATTTTTTTTGCAAAAGGGGCAACTTGCTGCTGTAAAGTGTGGCCGGGCATTCGAGGATGTGCTGCATCTTAATGAGGTATGTCTCCCTTGTTGGCCTCAGCAGGGGAATCATCACAGCTCATTTTGCAGTCCTGCAGTGTCCTATCAGCTTTGGCAGCCTGCACTAAGTTCACTCCATCTGCCAGTTGCTAGGTGCTGATATATAAAATGATCTGTGCCTTGGTAGCCCCTGAGCACCAGGGAAGTGATTTGCTTTTGAGGACAAACTGTGTTTCGTGAATCCTAATTATCCTCTTTGCATCACCAGCCTGACATGGTTTTGTCATTTATCCCTCTCTGGAAGCGGTGGAGGGGGAAAAAAAAAAAACCTGCAGAGACTGCAGCAAACTACATCTGCCCAAACAGACAGAGCCACCATAGATGCACTGTATAGTCGCTGAAATGCAACAATGGTATTTTCCATCTCTCCATTTTCACAGGTTCAGGGAGAGGTGAAAAAAATGATACCTGCTGTCTAATTCTGTCACTCTAACCGGTGTGCACATGTGAGAAATCACTTCTCGGTTTCAATCATGTAAGGTGTATTGAAACCACTCTGTGGCGTTTCTTCTTCTTTCTTTCTTTTTCTTTTTTTCTCTCTCCAGCCTGTTAACATGCTGTCTGAGGCTCAGAGGACGTCAGGCCAGTGTAAAAAGCATGTCGGCTCACCTGCCTCCCCCACCGCACGCCAACGTCCTCAGAAATTCCACTCGTTTTAGCTTGGCAAGGGAGGATGGTCTGTAGAGCAGGTAAGAAAAGGGAAAAAAATGTGGAGGGAGCAGAGAGAAAAAGGGGTTTGGCTGAAGGGGAGGTAAAGGAGAGAGAGAGAGAGAGAGAATCAGGAGGGTGCGGTAATGAGAAAGGGCAGCAGATGTGAGTGACAGTATGATGGAATGCTCTGTGTGATAGTCATGCTCTCCAGACTGGGAGGTGTGTGTGTGTGTGTGTGTGTGAGTACAGTTACCGAGGAATCATTTGTGCATGTGTGTGTCCTTGGATTTTAGAGGAAGGATACTTGATGTAGCCTTATCGAGGGTTTGTTCAACAATATCCATCAAGCAATTCATCACGGTCCTTCAGTGTGCTCATTAAACTTAAATATACCCAAATCCTATACATAAAGCTTCATTATGCCCTCTTGTTGTAATGTTAATTGTAATAACACTGGCTTTGATTAGCCTCTCATTCACTCTCTTGCCAAGAGTTAGATGAGAAGATTGATACTACATCTACACCTGTATGCTAAATATGGGAGCCATACCGCCAGCAGCCAGGTAATCTCGCTCGGCACAAAGACTTAGAAACAGCCAGCTCCGTCCAACAAAGATAACAAAAATAAGCGCTTATGAGCACCTCTGAAGCTCAGTAATTTAACACATTACGATTTTTCTTTAATATCCACCTACCCACCCTCCCGACAAACCAACGTGTCAGTGTGATGGATGATGGAAAGTGATGGAAGATGGATGTTTTGCTAAATTTGGAGAAGGGCTGACATGATATCAGATTTTCATTACATGATTGCCATGGCCAAAAGAATTCACAATGATGATTATGTTACAATAACTGGAAAAAAAATCTGGGGAAAAAAAGACATCTTGTTTTATCTTCTTTTTTTTTTCACTCAAAGGTACATATATTGAAGTGTCCTGCAGGTAATTCCTTGCACTGGATTATTGTAATTATTGTTATTATTCTATTTAACCACCATAGTTATTGTCAATACCCATATAATCACAACACCCATACTTTCGAAGGAGACAGGCCTTGTGACATTCTACCTTCTGGATGTCGTCTTATGTTTGCTATATTTTCTAGTTGACACATTATGCTTCAAAACCCGAAGTGTAACAGTGATGAGTTGTGGTGTTACAGGACTGTTTCTTGGTGTGCAGTCTTTATGCTAAGCTATGCTAATGGACATATGGCGTGGGCAGTTGCTGCATATCTAGCAGCCTGATGTGTGAGCAGGTTTCTATCATGCTCGCAGTCACACGTTTTCCAGAACGTCAAAAATATTCCTTTAAATTCCTTGGTTTCAAATGTCAATTACAGTTTCTTGTAAAGGCTGGTGAATGTCATTTATGTGAATTGGCAACTCAAAGAGTAACAAAATATGAAAAGCAAAGAGAAATTACATCCCGCAAACTCAATCGGTTTCTAACTTATCCTCGTTCGAGGGACATTAACTGCATACAGACAAATTTATAGATTCAATTTATGAACACAATGCTCCCCCGAGCACAAGCCTGGTCCAGTTTTCTTCAATCAATGAAACAAATTTGTGTTTTAGACGTTGCATCATGCTGCTTCCAAAGTACCAATGTAACTGTGGTACATGGTTTTCCAATAGCAGTCAAAAACCAAATTGTCTCAGTCTCTGCGGGTGCACAGCGGTTTGATATAGTCCCTGTTGGAGAACATGGTGAAATTGTAATAGACTTTATTCCTAGTAAGGATGGAACAAGGTTGTGTTTGGGCTGCACACAGCACTTGGCTGTCTGTACGGCTGAGTTATTCTGCCATTTTTCAGCACATGCACATTCCTCCACTCATTGGTATTCCTGTTCATATTACCCTCCTCAATCAGCAGCAGAGAAGCTCTGATTAATGGCAACTGTGAGAGCAATCTCCCAGTGATTCATTAAACAGGACTGGCATGAATAAAAAGGAAGATTTGCTCATATTGCCTCTCAGATCCCATAATATGTTCTGTCGCTGGGAAAAAAAAAAAAAAGTATAATTCATGGTGTTGTTAGTGGCTCTCAACATATCCACATGCACTGTACATGTATGAAATAAATGGGGAAAAAAAATCAAATTACTGATCGTCATTACATCAGATCATATTTGGAATAATTGATGTTTCAAGTTTAAGTTTGGGACTCTCCATTTATTCACCAGTCGCTTAACACTTGCCCAAGTAATTAAAATGTAATAGATCTTATTATTGCTGTTTGACGGCTCATCCCACCACTGGTACATTTTGTGGTAATCCGTAGCCTTGACGCGTCGAGACAGATGCAAGTCTTGATCTGTTTTAAAAAAACCAGAGGAGGCTCTCTCAGTAGGGAACACCTACTATATATTCTAGTAATTTGGATAGTTTTCATCATTAATATGCCTGTATTTTCTGACTAAATGATGTGTTGGATAATTGATTATATCCAAAGTATCTTGCGGGTGATTTGGCTGATTTGTTTTTACTTAATTCACACAAACAGATTCGTAAATGTTTCTGTTTACGCTGCTGTCTGCTGCTTAGTTTAAGTCATAGTTTTATCGTCATACCTCAGTTGGAAAGTTTATTTAATTGACAATGCAAGGGTATCAATATGACTATATGTGAAATACCAAAAAAAACAAAAACAGCCTCATATTTCTAATGTGTGTTTAGGTGCCAGAGGTTAAGCGTTGCTAGAAAACACTGCTCGGCTTACAAGCTGCTTTAAAAGCCAAAAGAGATATCCTCAGAGCCCACACCACTCACACTAGACAAAACCCATCTCTGGAAAATCACCTCAGTGCTCCCATCCACCATATTATCATGAATTGATTTCTATCAAACATTATCCCTGCAAATGTGCATGAACATGGGCCATCAGGCGAGTGTCATTACTGCTGCTCATTTGCGAGGTAAGAGACGATCGGATGTGACAGGGGCGGAATTAGCTTTGTGTTGGCTCTCTGTCACTCTCATCCTAAACTGCTGCTGGGTGGGGGAGTATGATTAAAAGGATATATAATTCCACCCTGCACATTAAAGGCCCCGTGCCCCACTTTTCCTCCCACCTATACTGCAGAGTGCACAAAGGCCGCACTTGTGTAGTGCATGATGCTGCAATGGAAGCCTCCCCATTTCTTCTGCCTTTCTTCTTCAAGGTGATTGCTGATCTGAGTGATAAAATGGATGAAAGCATCCAGGTGGAAAGCCAATCATATAGGTATCCCTTGTATTGCTTTTTCATTATAGCACACCTACATGAAATGGATGTAGCAGACGGTGTAACAGAGCTGAGGCCATGTTTCTTTACACCGGCTCTATAGTGGTATCTTTTACACTGAGCAGCCCACTCTCTCATTGAGCAGCGTTAAAAATCAATAGGCTCTGACCTTACCTCTGTCAGAGGCTGTGTTGGAGACCCCAACACACAGATCAGGACACAGTATGTCTCCCACTGTCTCGGTGAAGGCACTAGTTGACTGCTAAAGCTACTCTGCGGCAGTCGAGTGCTTATGGACGGTAGGGGTTTGGCTAGTTTCAGCAACCTTAGCAGTTAATTTGTAAAATATTGATGCTATTATATTACACATTCAGTAATATTTCATCTTTATTGCATTATTGTCACGTTGATTATTCAAAATATACATATGTGTTTTTAAAGAGTATCATGCTAAATGTTATGTTGCCATGGCAATGACATGGTCCAGCACTTTGACCCAGGCTGTATTCGCTAACCAGCAACATTGATTAGATCACAGTAAAATATTGTGAACACACTGATTCTCCCAAGATGCTGATTCCTAATGTTCTTTTGGATCTCTTTTAATTTTAAAAAGAAAAAAAAAAAAGTGCGACCATGAGATAGTTAGAATCAAAAGAATTATAATTAGTTTCACTTGATCTCATGAGTTACTTTGAAGATTCACATAAATAATTTAAAACACAATCAACAAATCATGTTGTGGTACGTTAATGTACATGAATGCATCAATTATTATAACCCAGTAATACGATGCACACGATTCTTACTTATTTTAAATGCACCTCCACTACTTATTACTCAATAGTAATTCTGTGGTGTGCTATTGGTGGCTTATTTTTTAGGTAAAAAACCAGAGTACTTACTCCTCTGGTCTTATTTAACACACATTACCTTGTACTAAAACAAATATAGCTAACATGGTGAACAATAAACATGGCCATGCCCTCATTGTGAGCATATATATATATATATATTTTTGTATCATAGGTCAAAGTCCATTACAATTTCAATAAAAGTACAGCATGTATTGTTCATCCTTAAAGTTCACGGCTGCACAAGGTCCATATGAATCAGAATAGAGTTCCTCCTGGGTTATTGTATTCACAAGTAGCAAATTAGATTTTTTTTTTCCCACATAATGAACTAGAGTGAAATGAATGAACCAGAAGAAAGCATAACCCCACAAAAAACATTAAATGCATCTTTTCTGATTTGAATAGGTTGCCATCCCAACACTGTATTTCCAGAGTTTCCCATATCCACCGTAAAACCAGGTGGAGCTGGGTCAGCTTCTAATATCACGAGGAAAGTTGCACCTTGGAAAGAGCAATTTCTCCCTGTGTCAGTATTTCAAGTTGTGTAGATGGATTAGGCTACGTGTTGAGAAGCCCATTAATAATTAAGAGGAACCCAGAATATAAGCTGTTCCCTGTTGTGCAGTCAACTGCACTGGCAGGAGAAAAAAAAAGAGCAGGGATAGAGGAGAAAGGGATGAATGGCGAGAAGCTTTTATGAAATATGGATATCTGGAAGCGAGAGGAATAGTACATTTAACGGTGAAATGCTTATTTATTGTATTCATCATACATTGTAGCAATGGAAAATGGACTTTTCTGTAGGAATCGCATACAGGATTGTGACAGGTGTAGATAAAATGACTTGGAATGATGTGTGACTCCCATTTTGCTTACAAGCTCTGACACTGTGTCATCATGGTAAAATAAGGCAGCAGCAAATTGTCTCCACAGACCATCATTGGCCATATATATTAATACAAGCCTTATTATCACTCGCTACAGGAGGAACAATTACTTTAAGTACTTCCCTCTGTGTATTTGCCAGAGAGGTGGCATAAAATAGAACACCTTGGTAATCCCTAATGGCTTCCGTAACGTATGCATGATTTCTTGCCTTCTGGTGCAGCTATTCGAAGAGCAACAGCTATGATTAGCATCCCAGCGGTGATGTTTATTCCCAGCGAGGTTCAACCCAGAATCTCAGACATGATGCAAAGACCTAACATAAAAACCCAATCAAATAAAAATGAAAAAGAAATTGCGTCGTGATCGTGGCGATGCCGTGGTGGAGTTTATGTTTACTGGCAGGGCAACATTATTCACTGAACGGTTTATTGCTTTGGGCTTCTTGGGATGTATCTGCTTTCTTAAGCATTTTAGTGCGCCGAAGAAAAGCAGCGAGAAAAGAGCAAGCATGTGGAATGTGAACCCGTGCCATCATGAATATTTACTTAATACT
Source organism: Stegastes partitus (assembly GCF_000690725.1). Lineage (NCBI taxonomy): Eukaryota > Metazoa > Chordata > Actinopteri > Pomacentridae > Stegastes > Stegastes partitus. The sequence continues at coordinate 406,998 of NW_007577864.1, read as the reverse complement.
TGAGAAGACTAAAGGCACCAGGATACTCTTCGACTTTGGTTATATTAACTTGACATGAGTGCATTATAAGCTAGTTGAGTTGCTCCATGCCAAATGTTACATGCTCCGTTGAGCAAATGACTGCAAGATTTTCACTGGAGCTCTGTTGAAGCCCAGACTGCAATATTAAGATTTAACATCACTGCTGACAAGGGTTGGAGGAAAGAGCTGTTTTGTATTCCCTCTTGCCAGGCTGAAGACCAGCATCATACAAACTAGTGGGGAGAGTAGCACGCTATCAATGGGCTGACTGGCCGACTGGCTCTGGCGTTCAGCTTCAAAGAACCGCCTGCAGGCATCGTTTCTAATATTGTCTCAGAGTCTGTTTTTCACAAAAGTACTGATGCATGAGTGGCCTGAAAAAACAGAGGGGAAACATCAAAAGTGCTTTTGAAGTGTGGGGCTTTTTTTTTTTTTTTTGTCAGACCACAACTAAACGTTTCCACCTGAATCCTGATTAGTATACAGCCATCCGCTGAAGGAGACGAACAATCTTTTCCTTTTTTGGGGGGGATTATGCTTCTATCCAGATAAGATTTAGGATCAACTGAAAGTGGTGGATATATGTAAAGAATGTGCCAGTCATCCTCAGAAAGCGTGTGATTCTACACTTTCTCTACAAATGCTGACGAAGGTGTACAATGTGTAATGGTAGGGGGGGGATGAACAGCTGTGTTTGCCTATGCACGGTCCATGTCTGGCATGTTAATCCGCAACCAAAACAACAGTATCAAAGTGGAGGATATATCTAATTGTCTGAGTCTGAGTACACAGCTTGAACAGAGTGTATATTTCTCCCCCTCCATCCTATCTCCCTTTCTTTCTCACATACTACCCACATCAGCATACGTAGCATTATGTAACCCAGGGGCCGGGTGTTGCAATGAGAGTGGTCCTCAGTAGGGGACGTGTAAACAGCTGCAATGTCAGTTCTGGGCGCACTTTATCATCACAGCATAATGCGAAGACCCCGGGCATCTTATGTAGCAGAAACAGTGTGAGCAGGACTTGCAGGGAGAAACAACAAGAGTTACTGAGACCTTTTTCTGCTGGAGCATGTTTCCTCTATTTCCTCACATTAGCAGATGTGTCCATAGATGCATAATCCATGGTTTTGTGATTAAAATATCTGTAGGAAATCACTGTTATTATGCTTTTATTTATTTATTTTTTGTTGGCCTAACACTCGCTGAGACAGACACGAGTGTCAGCGCTGTACTCTGGGAAATGACTGGTCTGTCACGCTCTGGTTGACTTCCATCTTTCATCCCCTCAATCCCCGCCATGTTGTTTTCTGACTGTCACTTTAGATTGGCCTCACAGTACAGTAAGCCTCCGCTCATATCTAATTGGAGAGACGAGAGAGACTCATCTCGAGCCCTGTGGTGTCTCCAAATGCGGCTACTCAAGCACTTAGAAACTCATTAAACTCACCAACACGGTCCTTTAGCTCCACCTGACATTTTCGTATCAAGTATCACAGATAAGTGTCATCGACATAGCTGACCTGGTGAGAGTCATTTGTGTCTGTTGTTTGGAGGGCGATTCTTTATTAAAATGACATCAAGGGTGGATAAACAGCAAAACACTGTAATCGCATTGTTTGTAATGATGATACTTGATCCAATCAAGTGTGTTTTGGGCATTTTTCAGCACATTTGCTTGATGCGGATACAGTATATCGCTAAAAGCAGTGGAAACGCATAGATACATACTTGTGTACTTCTAGGTGTTGGCCCTCACTTTAGGATTCAGTTATGGAATGATATTTCAGAATAAAAATGTGTCTCCAACTTTGCCAACAGTTTTCAGCAGTACAGTGCTGCACTGCATGGAGTCAAGTTCAAAAAGAAATCAAAAGTTTGAAGACTGACCTGAGTCCACAATCTCATCCAGCACCTTTTTTGGAGGAACCTCTAAGAAAACTGTGAGTAAGAAAAAAACTGTTTTTTTTTTAAAAAAAAGAGCTGCAGACAAAAACATTGAATCTGCACGGAGTGACAAGGAGATTCCTAAAATTAATACATCAAAAATGCCACAAATGCCATATTTTCCACATGATTTTTAAAAGTTTGATGTTATGCTTGTGCTCTTTTAATGATCTTGTTGTCCATCTTTGACCGTGTGGAATATTTTTATGGACAAAGACCTCTGCAGATAGAATAATAGAGGTAGGGTAGTTTTCTTGGGTCACTGCCACGTCTGAGAGGGTTCAGTGCGATGGACTCTCCTTATTCACCTGCTGTCATGGTTCATAGCACTTCACTCTGCTGCTGTGCTTTACTACCTCCCTCCACTTGTATTGCTTCTGCTGATCTACCGCTATTGTGCGACGCTACAATGAAGTTTAGTGAAGTGACCAACATTACTGTATGTGTTTTTTGCTCACTAAATTATAAGCCACGCCATTGTATTTGTTGCTTTCTTTAATGCCCTTGAGCACCTTTTAACCTTCCCTTGTCATGTAATACCGTACCGGGGGCGTAACCACACATGTGCAAAAAAAAAAAAAAAAGAAGCAGGTGCGCGCAGACACACATACACACCATTCACACAAAAGGAGGCAGTTAGAGTAAGCTCCGGACACATTTGTCACTCTGGCAGGCAGGCCTCCCATTCTCTGGGTTGGTGGCCTGGTTTCTGCACGGGGGCTGGGCATCTCCCCGCCTGTGCTGCCTAGTAACTGTCAGATCTCGACTGTGATTTATGCAAATTGGCAGGCAAGGGCTTGTGGGTCAACCGCGATATGTGGTAAGACCATCATTGGGACAGCGTACAAAGGCAAGTCAACAGATATAGTCATGCTGCATATGTAACCAGCTAAAAGGTAAAAAAAAAAAAAAAGAACAGTGACATAGTGTATGAAAGAACATTTTTGGGAGCAATATTAGATTGTAAAAAAAAAACTTGGGTTGTATTAAAAATCCATGATAATATTTTTGCAGTGTGTAAATATAGAACGAGACATATATTCAAAGGAATTTATTGAAGGGTTTTAAATGTTAGGAATTTGGCTGAAAATAACACATTTTCAAATTTAACAAAAAAAAAAAAGTAATTTGAAATTGTAGCTACCTAATATGATGTATTACAAACATACATTCATGAAACAACAATAAAGCTTACAGGGCCTTAAAATCACTTTAAGCAAAAGAAGAAGTAAACAAACATTTGCATTAACAGAGCAAAATAAAATAAAATAATACCAAGAAAGACAGATAAATCCATTATATAAATCTAACGTATCATAAAAGGTCCTGAATCTTTACTTCACTGTGATCAATTTGTCGTAACATCAAACGTTAGCATAAAATCGCACAAAAATAATCTCCAAACACCCATAACTACAGAATTAAATCAGAATTTTACAGGCTCAAACCACTCAACAACACAGACAGGCCCTTCCATTTTCCCCTTGAACGTAAAATGGGAGAAATATCTATCAATCACGCCCGCTGCCAACTTCTGGACTCGAATCTGTCCCAAATGGGTCTCTCACAATCAAACACCTGCTCACTTTGTTCCCATAACACTTTAGATGATTACTTGTGTGCAATCTGGCACTGTCCGCCCGAACAACACTTCTGGAAGGAGATAACTAATAAGCAATCTAGCATATTGGACTGCTGCATTCAGCTCTCCTCATCTTTGTGTTTACCACGCAACCACACAATTACCTCAAAATACTCGCAGAGATCTCTTAAACAGACCCCCAAGAAGCGAATCCACGTAAACATCCCCAACAATGAAACATTAGATAGACCGGTTTCCTGACATGAGCTACCACAACATGTATGATCTTCCTCTTCTTCTTGTTCTAACTTATTTTGGCAGAGTCGGGGCGTTTGCTATCTCTTAAAGGAGGAGTTTTCTGGGTAAGGTGTAGCGGGTTAGTGCAGGGAGTGTGAGATTTGCGTTATAACAAGTCAAGACAGAATAGTTTCATCAGAGGACTGCTAGTTATCTTCAGAAATCCCTAAACTCCCCTCTCCACTTAGAAGTATGTTTTGCCAAATGCTATTACTCTTGGATGCTTGATGTTCTAAGTTTCATCCGCTGAAATTGAGAATTTTCACATGCTCACCTCAAGAACTTCATGAAAGGTGTACCTTCGAGCAGAATTGTCGACATCTCACCTTGTTTGGAAACCAATTCTGGTCCAACAGGAACCTTGCACAGGTGTGATGTGGATTTTGCAGCCTGCATCCATATAATGAGAATAGACTTCTACAGTACAAGACTGCTTATATCTAGTGGTTAAAACATCCATCCATCATTATCTATACACCTTAATCCTCACCAGGGTTGCGGGGGGCTGGAGTCTATCCCAGCCGACTTAGGGTGAAGGCAGGGGACACCCTGGACAGGTCACCAGTCTATCACAGGGCTACACTTAGAGACAGACAATCAAGCACACTCACATTCACACCTACGGACAATTTAGAATCACCAATTAACCTCAACATGTTTTTGAACTTGTGGAAGGAAGCCGGAGAACCCAGAGAGAACCCACGCTGCACGGGGAGAACATGCAAATTCCACACAGTAAGATCCCGGGTGTCCTCACCGGGATGCGAACCGGCGACCTTCAGTGCTACCAACTGCAGCACCTTGCAGCCCATGGTTAAAACAGTTTAAATTAAATATATTTGTATATTCTTGGAATTTAAGCAAGGTAAGAGATGACATTTTCTGAATTATTTACACAATAATGAAGCATTTGCATAGAAAAACTATATGAGACTACGATCATCTATTGAGTGATTTCAGGAGATTGTTTGTGTACGTCTTTGATTAACTGAGTTACTGTTTTTTTTTTTTTGCAAAGCAAATCAAACAGATGAAGAAGTGAACTGAGTTTGAGTTTCATGTAGAAAATCCTTGTCAAAGATGCTCTGTTCTGGTTAGACTTCAGCCAGGGTCCTTTGTTGCATGTCTTCCCTCATCTGTCTCACCTCATTTTGTGTCAGCTCCCAGCAGTCTCTAATATCTAATTAAGGCACAAAAAAAAATCCCTGGGAAAATATTTAAGAAGGGAATGTGTGTGGATGTTTAAAAGGATATCACTAACTACTCTTTGAGCCTCTGATTCCAGGTGATCCAAGTGGCAATGGGGGTAAGTATATGACACCGCCATTCTCTGATACAAACAGTTGGTCTTTCTATTTTAACGGCTGGGCGCTTGTGGTGCCTGGCACAGTTTAATTAGTGTGAATACATTAGGTCTGTGTGAGATCTTGCTACCTGGCAGGGTTTAGAGCTGGGCAGGGACTGCAGAGGAGCAGGCTGCATCAGTGGCGCTCCCAGGCCCCGCTGTAATGACCCTGCCAGGCTGACACAACGCTCCCACCTGGGGGACCACTGCGGCTTTCCAATGACAGATGGAGGGCTGCGGAGACGCGGGAGCTGGGCTGGATTACTGCAGGCTAACAGAGCAACCATTAGACCAGCCAGTCTGCCAGCAAGCCAACGCGTCTTTGTGTTGGCTCCACCTTTGCCTGGTAAGTAATATGATGGTGAGACCAGACAGACTGCCAAAAGACTAAGTACATCCTTACTCCATCATCATTTTGCATCACTGGTTATGTTTGGAATTGGTTACGTGCTGGGTGACTCGTGCTCAGCTCCAGTTATTGTTTATGAGTGTTTCATCCACAGTTAAACCCAAATGACCAGACCTCTCATACTGTTTTAGCTGAAGGTTCCAGTAAAATGTTCAAATTCTATGTTGGAGGACCTGCTGGTTTCACCATAGACAGCAATATGAGTAAGATGTTTCATTTTGTGAGGGAAAAGTATTTCAAATTTGCAGAAACTACAAGATAGCTACTCCTTCTAATCTGTTTCCTATGAATTAAGACTTGATTCTTGTGCTCCAATAGTTGCATAGTTGAGTTAGTTTCTACACAAAAGTAATTGCGTCACTAACTTATTTGATAATGTAGATAAAGATAAAACCAGATAGCAATAACATACCTATAAACATCCCTTTTTGATATGCCCAGCATTCATACGTTGCAGATTATTTTAAGTTTCGTTGTTATTCTGCTTCTTAACAAATATGATCTGAACTTAGTTTGAATAATTATTTCAACATCTTGAAATGTAAAATGACCTGAAGCAAGTTCAGTCAACGTAACATTTTAAATTGAATCAACTGCTTACTCTCCCAGACAATCCTTAGACAGATTTGCTTATATTTGACATTTTCTCAATTTAATGTGTGAGTTCTTTATTTGACATTTCAAAGCGCTGAAGCCAGGCAGCATTTCTGACTGTTCCCAGTTGCTTTGTTGTAAAATAAGTATTAAGGTGCAGGGACTTATTTCAATACCAACCTTCATCAAGGTTTGGATTATTTTCATTATTTTGTAAGAAATAATCAGAATTTAATATATTTTCAATGACACGCAGCAAGTTTTTATTGTCAATATGTTCTTCAAGCTTCAAAAGAAGACGATCAGGAAAGTTCTGACTCTCAAAAAAGCTTGATTTAACCAGTTGGTTAAGTTCTCTGCTGTAGATTAATTAAACTCATTATTTTACGTCAGGAAGCCTCAAATCAGGAAGCCTCAAATCAGGAAGCTAGTGTCCATAAATTCTTTAACTATCTGAAAATAAACATTTTTTTTAGGTTAAATTAATTTGAACTGGACAAAACATCCGTGTTTATACGTTAAATTAACATGAAAAGATTGGCTAAGCTAATATTGTATATAATGTGTCTGCATTTTCAGTACATAGACCACAAGCTGTCACTATATGTCATTTCTTTCTTTTTTTGCCAGGGCAAAAAACATAAAATAATAGACTAAAAAAATGACTGCACCATGCTGCTGCTCATTAATTTTATTGCTCTTAGAGCACAGTAATAATTGAAAGTGACTCAGAGGAGCTTATCATCGTGTGGATCAGCTCCTGTCTTCTTTTTTTTTAACATTATGATGCTTGGACAGTAAAATAGAAATGTCAAGATGAAAATAAACAGTTTATTTTTTTTAAGTGACCATGCCCACTGGAGATTTCACCCTTGGCTTAATAGACTCATCTGAAGGGAGAGACTGGCTCTGAGTGCAAGATGATTAACCTTTAGATAAAAGCGCATATCTTTTGGTGGTATATTCAGCAAGTAAAGAACAGCACTGTACGCCAGTGGACTCAGGTAACAACATGGCAAAGCACTGTTCCACTGGACCATTGCGATTTCATAACAGGCTGATTTGCATCAACATCATCTGACACATTTTGATCACAGTGTGCCAGTTAACCAGTGGCGTTTGACTTCAGATACAAGCAGTGCAGGCCTGAATATGAATAACTCTTTCCTCTATTCTAGCGTGTTGATCAGACAACTGAATTTGAAGCCATCAGATCTTAAACACACGGGGACTTCCACCATTGCCTCTGATGACCAGTGCTGTTCCTGTGTGTTTTAGTCAGCAGAAAAAAAAGGAGCTCTTTGGTCTGGTTTGTGTTAGTGATATAATCGTTAATAAATGAAAGCTCTTCTATCACGCACCCTTAGGCAAAGACTGGCGGCTGGCTGGGACTTCACTTGCAGCAATGCGAGCGAGGGGGAATGGATCTAACAGTTCTCATAAAAATAGGGAGGGATGGAGAGATTGGAACGAGAGATTAAAGGTGGAGAGGAGGAGAAGAAGGGCACAGACACCACCCTTAATGTGCTCTGTCTATGCGCTGTCCAGAAATGCTTGAATCTAATGGGGGACAAGCATGCACAGCCTCCTGAAGGTTGTACAAGCAATTATGCCACTTAGGAGTCTTTGACAGGCAAGGTCGTATCGGCAAACAGACATGAGGAGCATTATAATATAATGTTCTGTATTCTGGGTGACGCGGAGCCTTTTACCTAAGACAATATCAATCTTCTGAGTGTCAATCACCGCCCTGTTGTCTCCACGGTGACCTAAAATCCTCCCAAACCCTACCTGTGCCGGAGTAGGTGTGGCACCAGTAATAACAACAGGTGCTCAAATGGTTTATACATCTTTAAAGTAGCGCTACCTTACTTTACCAAAACCCTCCTGATTCCCATATGTTTTCTTTGTATCCGAGCACGAGGAGAAGCAAAAAAGAGCAGCGAGAGGCAGATTTCATCCAAACCCTAACCCAACAGAAGGGAGCTCCTGTGAGCCGATAACAAAAGCAGATGTGATGGGAGGACTTTGCCAGAAAGGGTTGATGTAACAGTTTGCTGGGTGTTTCTGGTGTTCATTTCATTCACTCCATGCAAGCTGTGCTCTGTTGTCAGGGGAGCCGTTAGCTCGAGTGTGTGTGTGTGTGTGTGTGTGCCGGAGAGGAGAGCATGTGTGGAGGAACAGTGTGCACCTGAGCTCCTTGGTGCCAAAAGAAACATGGTTACCATGGACACAGATGATTATTATAGGATGCAAAGAGTTCCGTGTGCAAGAATCTTGGAAAAGACTGTGTTAACATTACTGATAATATAAACTATATTTAAATACAGCTACCCTTATAGAAATGTACTGCTTAAATTAGACAGTGTGCACTTGCAGCGGTATATTTTCTTATCTTCCTATATAAACTCAGTTATGTGGGAGGATATGGAGTTTATAATGCTCATACATTATAATAAAGAGCTGAGATCTTTATTCTTTGTGCAGCATGTTTAATTTGGTATGTCGTTCATCTGGGGGGACAAAAAAAAAGTCTGTAATAAATAAGAATGGGAACAGGTTCACATATAACAGAAGGGAGATTAAAAGCCTCAAATCAAAGTCATATCATATGTTTACACTAATAAAGCCTCTTTCTGGCATTATGTTCGATTGTTCTCTGAGGATGGAGCATGCAGTCTTCCTGTGCTGCCGGATTTTGTAGCTCGATACCATTGTGTTACACTTAGAGCACACAACCCGCTCCTCCTCCACAGTCTGCGTCAGCTCTAAACGCTCAGAGAGGTGACAAACTATCCTGCTTGGCGCCAGAGTGCAGAGTATGTTCAGACACTTTGCACCAAGGGACAGATATATTAACGTTAATGGTGTCAAAACCGGAGCCTCTTCCCTTTCCATATGGCCCGCTGAAACACTTAGCAATGAGGGGGCTCTTCCCTCCAAAAGAGGGCGCTGTTTGATTGTTTGGAGTGTACGCTGTGCCGCTCTGGGGTGTGGAGGTTGGAGATACAGAAAGGGATAATTATATCTAATTAAACTTGATGTCATCTTCAGCCATTGCCTCCTACACACTTCAGTGATGACAACCACAAAAGGTTGAAAAGAGGGGAGAACGCAGAAGCGGCAGATGTTTACTTTCCATCAAGGTTGTCTGATCATCTGAAACGCATATGCATGTTGCTCTATTGTTTTGTAAATGGGGAAGCATTAGCGTGTCATCTCAGGCTCCGTTGCAGACCTTCTGTATCCTCTTTGTGGTTTTACTGCTGTGTCGTCATTCCACTCAGTTATCAGCGGCTGGTCTCTAACAGCCTCCTCCATCTATCTCACGGCTCCTTCCATTCGCCCCTCCATCTCCTCCCATTTTTATACACCATCCTCCCCCTACCTCCTCGCTCTTTCTCGTCTTTCTATCCCCAGACCTTCTCTCTGCTGGTAGACACTGTGTCAGCATGGGATGAGATTAGCCCAGTGTGTCGGGCTCATGGGAAAACCTCTGAATATGCAGCAAAAAGGCCCTTTACTCCACTTTCTTTCTTTCTTCCTTTTATTTATTGTACCGCCGCCATTTTTTGCTCATGGTAGGAGTCTTAATTTAACCCCTTAACCGCGAGTTCGACACCTTTAAACGAAAATCACTGCTTATGTTGACCACATTTTAACTCCCTTGCGAGCTATCATCATAACAGCCACATCTCAGACTAGTTATTAATTTTAAGTGAGCGTGTTGTGTTTGTACCCCAGAGGCCACTTTGACAGTTTGGGTTCATTTTTCTGTGTATCATAGCATCGCCTTATCCCTACACAGTATTTACACCCCTAATATCTAAACCCACTGAGGTCACTATCTAGCCTACTGTAGCTGAAGATGAAGGACAACAAGCTGTTGCATAGACCCCTCGGGGGAATTATCCAGCTGTAGTAGCTTTCGGTATCATATTGTTGGACCCGGCAATATGCACATTAATCACCTGCTCTTTGCGAGGCTGCTGTTCTCGCTGCCTGCGTGCTCGTCCTGTCGCCTCCCTGCCCTCGAGACGTCCTTGCCTGAAAGTATCAGCTCTGTGTGGATGTAATCCCGGTGATACATGGTAAACTCCTGACCCGTCTGCGCTGTGGCCTCTCTGTTAGATGCTATTACGTGGGCCTCTAATTGCTGCTGACATTCATTTACCCACTAAGGCTATCACCTTCCCCATTACAGGACTGACTTCTGTCTCTGGGTTTTAGCCTTGTGCCGCAGAAGGCTGTGTGTTTGTGTGTCCATTCAACACATTCTAGTTTAAGGTAACTGTTGGTATACAGTAATCAAAACAAGTTTTCCATTCGCTTCCCCTAACTGCACGGAAAACATTACAACTCTGTTCCCCTGTGCGTTGTAAAGCAGGCACTGTCTTATCAGCAGTGCCTCAGAATGACAGTATTCGCTATATGTGCAGCTGTGCCACAGCTTGGTTACAGAGGGACTTATCTTCCCAGAACATGCCATAGACACCTGCATTCTGCTGCTCTGCAAATTGATTTAAGCGTCTGTGTAATATTGCTGTGTGTTTTCTGAGGCCACACAAGTACGAGAAACGCAGACATCATGGCGATGGCGGTTGTTGATTCGTCATTATTCCTGATGCAGACCAAACACTGTTGCCATTTCCTCTGGAAGTTAATCAGCTTACAATGGGATGCAGAAATATTATGGTTCCAGCAGCTCCCACCTCACCTGTGTACTTCCTATTTAGGATGGATAAAATTCGTCTTAATGTCTATATGATATTAGAAAATGAAAATCAGAGTTGCTATCTGTGCAGGGTCAGCTTGGGCCTGTGTGTGATTAAGGAAGAGGATAATCTGCACAGCTTATCTGATGCTTCGATGAGGTAGCACGCAAGATGTAGGAGAAACAAAAAAATAATTTTAAAAGAAAATGCTTTTGTAGAGATATCACAAATTAAGCTTTTTGCATTTAAAGTTATTTCTATTTTCTTGGAAACCCGATCCATCCCCTGATAGACACCACTTTTTAATAACTCACCTTTTTATAAAAGGTTTAGAAATTGTAAGTAATTGCTTTTCAAATGTATTATGAATTATTTACTTATTCCTCATAGATAGGCTTTTAGCCAAGCATTGAGATTAATGTTTGGGTTGCCAAGTCTCTGGCTAGCGTTTATTTGCCTCCAGCGGGACACTTGCTTTGCAGTTTTAGCCTTTTAATTCATATAGTGCTTCCCAACAATGGAGCACTTGACCTCTGACCCGCTGAAAAATGGCACCGATCCATTTGTAAAAATGAGTATAATCAATACTTTTAAACAAACAGTGGATGGAATTATTAAACCCACAGGAAGTTAATTAACCCCCAACGCTGCAGTTTCCTTAATATAAAGTAAGTTTTAGCAGCTTTCAGACCTTTGCTTTTGCCTTGCTCTCTGCAAGTTTATGATTGTTATTCTTGTGAGTGTTGCAATTGTGCCTCCAAATGAACAATAACGTTACTCCAGATCTAATATAGCAATACATTCGGAAAGGTGTTAAAAAATAACCCAACCTGAACTCCACTGCAGGGCCACTATGGAACAGGACACATGCTGGGTTAGTTTGCCTCTAGTGCTGAGTTTTTAGCATTCAACACAGAATGCTGGGTTTTTCATTTGACCCAATATAGTGAGCGAAATTAACTCTCTTGCTGGGTAAATTGTTGTTAATTTACTGACTTATTGCAAATCTAATTGCTTTCCTGCTTTTGTATAATAATAATAATAGTGGTAGTTATATTAATAATCATAAGAAAAAGAACAAGAACGTTATTTTGCATTCATACACCACTTGTATGTTTGATTTTGGGCTGCGGGGATAAAACGGACTTTAACTGACCTGGCTCTGCGGGAAAGGTGGTCGGTGTAATTTGTCATCAATCACAACTCCTGATGGATGAAATGAGAGTCCCTAAAAAGATAATTAAAAAAACCTTATGGGTATAAATAGTTTGTCAAATATCCATTCGTAGGTTACCTATAGGAACCCACTGTATCGGACAACATCATAAATAATTTCCCAATGAAGGTTAATTTAATTAGTAAACTCTAAAAGCAAGTATAGAGTGCAGAGTGAGCCTTTCTTTTTAAACTGCCATTCAGTAACTTACATTTCATTTCATTCCTCTTCTTCTGTGTTAATTCACTATCATATAGCTTACAATATATTCCACTTGATAAAATTATGATAAAGTTAGTTAAAGTTTGCTAAACCTAAAGAGCTTCTGGTAAAACATTGCAAACTAGTTAGCTTATAACGATTGTTAAAGTTTGCTAGGAAGCTTTTAGTAAAACATTATAGGCTAGTTAGCTTATAGTAATGGTTAAAGTTAGCTCACGTGTTTCTAGCAAAAGAAATTGCAAGCTAGTAAGCTTATAATGATTGTAAAAGTAGGTTAAGTTAGAAAAAGCAATTAGAAATACAGGCAAATTATTTCTATTAACCGCCCATAATTTGTTAAATCTACCCAAATATACATTTACAGAAACAACCCAGCAGTTTTTTGAGTTTATAATTAAGCAACTGTGTGCTATCAAGTTTATTATAACACCTTGAAAGGTTATAATATGTCAGTGCTGTATTTTAAACTGAGGTGACCAAAAAAACATTTATTGCTATTGAATATTTTCTACCCTGAACTTTAGGGATTATTGTAAAACTCATCGTTAGTGACCTAAATGTATTTGTAGGTAATGACACGGCATTGTTATTGCAACTAACCTTTGCTGCCTCGTTTTTTTTTACAACCTGACAGCCTCAGCCTTTATCCTGTTAATGAATTCTAACTTATCTATAAGCCATAGGCAAATTATTTATTAACACTGCAAAAAGCCTTATTTACTGCTTACAAATCTTTTATTTAAAACAAAACGCTGTATGATGAAGGCAGTACCACTCTGATATACAAGCTGCAGTCTAAAGAAAGCTCCCATCACAGCACCACTTTGTGTGTCACAATTTGATGCAATACTCCACACATGAGAGCCTATGTATCTGCACTTCCCTGAGAGGGCCATTTGAAGAGCAGCAGGTCAATACACATTCATAGAGAGTGCATTTCCCTGAATGCTTCAACAGTCCGTAAAGCCTCAGTGCCACTTTCCACCATATTCTGCTTACTGCATTAATCTATCGCACAAAAGCGTCATTCTGTGCTTGGAGAGAGGACACTCACATACACATAGACACACAACAGAGGCCCACCATAGACACACATTTTCGCAGCTTCAATGGCAGAAAATCCATAGCCCTTTCTGGGAGGAGGAATTCCATTAGATAATAGATATGGAATCCATCTCGATTCCCCACCTTATCTTCTCTCAGGGTGAGGGATCAATACTGGGGCTTCAGCTCAACTGCCAACAATAACAGGAAATTGATGGGACAGGGTAAGCAGCTCGGAGGTCCAGTAATGGCACGTTCTTGGCCATCTCTGCAATGCAAATCAGAGGGGGGGAGTTAATTGGTGAAAGGGTGTTTGTAGTAATGAGCAGGAATGAGAGTTGACGCTGGGAGTTCATGAACCATTAGATGTTGTTGTTGGTTGTTTGTTCGGAAAGTTGTGGGGAAATATGCAACAAACCGGTGCTGATTTACAGTAGGAACAAAACACCGGAGAATGATAGAGAACGATCTCATGCACAGATATCCAGTTATCTGAACAAATGGGTGTGCACACAGTAATGGCATCTAATTTTCCACAGAGCTACGGAGGTTTCCTGTCAGAGTTGCCAGGTGCCGTGTTTACGGAGACCATTGCCTGGCAACGCATTCCAAACAGCATTAGGATATGAGGACAAGGGAGCAGTGGTGAGGTGAGTGTTGGGTCAGGTGCTACAGGCTATAGATACTGGCATACTGATACTGCTCACAGAGGGACCTGGGCGGGTCCTTTCCTTACACAGAGATGAGTCATTTTGTGTTTGTGTACAGTAGGTCCCGAATGTGGCAACATGCGAGTGGGTGGAGGCCGGGAGGTTTACGGCTCACTGGTAATCGAGGTCCAGAGTCCGCTCTCGCTGAGATGTTTGCACAGCTAAAACACCACATTTGTTGCGTCATATCACAGAGGGGTGTCAGCAGCAGAGTGAGAGCATGGACAGCATGACTGACCGCTGCAGAAAAAGAAAAATATTTTCAACCTTGTTCAGGAAACTTTGACTGAACAGGAGTTCTTTTTCTTGGGGTCTTGGTGCCACTGCTCAAACGCTTTCTCTGGGATTAAACTTGGCACTCTTTCGTCACAAGCCACAACTGCTACAGCCCTTCAGGCTCAGTGACTGCAGGAACTCTTTCACTCACAGTGCAGCTCTAACTAAAAGTTGAGCAGTCATTGTGTGAATGGCGTCAATCCGTAACTAATCTTGCTTTGTGATCTTTGTTTCAACCCTCCTAGCCCCATACCACTGACTAGACGCAACCAGCAGGTGGTGCTGTCTTCTGATGTATCGCCTTGTTTTCTTTGGTTTAAATATTTTGGCTTTTAAAAATTCCTAACCTGCCTCCATCAATTATTAGACGCCTCGCTGTGTATACAGCATTTTAACTCCCGCGGTAAACCTCCTCAACTCTGTGCTGCTCCGCAAACAAGTTAAGATGAGGCAGATGAAAAGATGAGTCCATTTTAGATTATTAAGATATACATGATTACAAGTTGTGAGCAACACACTTTTCCCTCTGATCTCTGTGGTTGTCTAGCAAAGCATTATCTGCAGTAATAGAGTCAGATCTTCACGGACAAATCCCTTTAATGTCATCCACAGCGCCCAGGGGAGACCACCCTCATTGGGAGCAGGGTGGTGGGAGCTAATTTCAACCCACACAATAGACTCATCTCCAAGACTGGCTTGTTAGATCACACTATTTCTTTGTGTGAAAGACTGTGCGTGAATGTGCGCGTGCGTGTGTGTGAGTGTGTGCACATATTAAATGGAGAACTGTACCGTCTGAGCGTTGCCACTCTGGGGAATTAAGGTCATGTTTTCATGCCTCTTGAATACTAATAATTGAAGATTGAAGCTTTCCTCTTCATGGACAAACAACAGTCTAGCAAGGGTCCAGATCCGTCAGCAAAACAACCAAGCCTTCGGACAGAAGACACAATGTTCTCGCAGATAACATCATGCAGTTGAATGCGTTAGGAGGAAAAGATCAGGACATGATCTTATGTTTTGATCGAGTATTGCGTCTTTGTGGTGGAGCCATCCCCGGCTCGCTCTGTGCCTCGCTCTCCCGCACAATGATGTCATCTGTGGGAAGGTATTTCTCTCAGACACAACCTGTCTGCTCCTGTCAGGGGCCACAGTAACTCGAGCCGCCATGAAAGTCTGGGAGTGAGCACCGGTCACTTGCAGACAAGGGCGTTATTTATTTTTTCTGGAGGAGATTCAATACCTCCTCCTCTTGCTGCTCCATGGCTCAGAGCTTCGTTCTGAACTCTCCCTCCTGAGACACACAAGAGGTTGTGAGCTCAGTCGCACAGTTCTTTGGAGAACTGGAGAGCGGTTGGTTGTATAACATGATTAGTCCTTGTTAATGTACACAATCACAGAGATTTGGGATGACTAATGCTCTTAAGCAGGCTACAGGCTGTATTTCTGTTGTTAAGATGCAAAAACAAAAGTCAGTGTTCCCTCGCAGTGTTCATGTCATGAATGCCTCCATGATACTCATACGAAAAAAAGTCTTTTAAAGTACATATGCTCTAAAATTCATATACACAAACTTGCAATGTTTTGTAACATGATTGTGATTGCCATATGTTTTGTGTTATATAACCCAAACTACACAAGTATGGAATGTATACGTTTGTTTACAGCATGTATGATTTTGATTTGTACTTCCCTTTTGAGTGTATTCAACTGTATCAGAGGGTCTTTAATGTGGAAAGCAGGGAAATGGCTTTCAGCCAACATCTGTTTTCAAAATCTTGCCAGCCACACTGTAGAAAGTGTTTCTTTGATAGACAGAAAGACTCAGTTGAAAAAAAAGAAAAAAAAAGATACGACCCACAAATATTCAGCTGTAGGGAGTGTAGTACTTTAGCAGAAGAACAACAACTTGTTTCCACGTACAGTCCAATTGTTTTTAGCACAGGTTTATGAAAGGGTGCACCCCTGTTAACTGCTGAAAATACCCAGTGCCTTGACATCTGCAGCCGCACTGAAGTGGAAATTGAAGTGAATTTGGCGTACAATTACAAATAACCCCAGTGTCTTTGGCCATTCAGCTTTTTCATGAACTCCCTCATGGTTCTCAGGATGAGTCACCATGACCAGTATGTTGGGAAGCAATAGCACCATTGAAAATCAAAAGAGCATGAGTCAGCATGGCAGGGATGAAAGCATATTACAACATATGTCATAACAAAGTATTAATGGCTCTAAAAAAAACTATTTAAACTTCGAGGAGAGTGTGATACAAAGATAGCTGTGACAGAAAAAGAAAACCTACTTCATTGAGTCTGTGAAGATTCTGTTCAGGAGGTTATGTAAGTAGTCATCCAGGTCATGGTTTAGAAGTGGTAAAAAAGGAGGCAACTGGACTTGCCTGAGTTTCCTGAAGATGATTCACCAAATTCTTACTGCCTGTTGGGGAGTCCCAGGCATCATTATGATGACTGCATATGACTGCAGTCCAGTTGCTTTCATTTTGGCACTTAGAGGAACACAACAGAGGAGATGGATTGCTTACTTTCAACATATTTACTGCAGCTTTATATGAATGGGAAAGTTGCCTCACACATCACAAGAAAAGACACCACAAGAGACGATATTTAACATGCAACGCTGCAACAAATCCTTGCTTGAAAACATAGCCTTGCTAAAGCATTCCGAGTTAGAGTGCAGCAATCGACTGGCTTAAAAGGTTATGCGAATCAATACAAATTTGTTTTGGGCACCAGCGCTATTATATTAATGT
Organism: Stegastes partitus; assembly: GCF_000690725.1. Classification (NCBI taxonomy): domain Eukaryota; kingdom Metazoa; phylum Chordata; class Actinopteri; family Pomacentridae; genus Stegastes; species Stegastes partitus. The sequence goes on along the minus strand of NW_007577864.1, from coordinate 389,848 downwards.
CATCCTGAGAAATAGGCACTAGCTTAGGTGGCTTGTCTGCCAGCCTGTTTTCCTTTTTAACTCCAGTCACGAGATCCTTGTTGCAACGCAAAGATTGCTATTGACAGCTGTTTTAAATGGCATGCGCTGAAGGTGTTTTGAACGGGACTTTCTCTAGTTCTAACAAGCAGAAAGGATAATACTGGCAATTTTTATTCGTGAAATGATGCAAAAACTCACCCTTTTCTCCATTCTAGCCTTGCAACCAAGCTTCGGTGTCAGTGTAACATACAGAGCAGGTAACTTACGGAACTGAATAAGCTGAATTAATAATGTTCCGCGTCCTCGTGAGAGCTGCTCTGTGACTAGTGAGGTAGCTAGTTGTGCAGTCAAGGATGACACAGAGGTTGAAATGGTCACACATTTACTCAGCTCTCTCCCTATCCCTCTGGCACATGTTGTTCCAAGGTCAGATACTCCATTGCATAATAATGTAGGAAAAAAAAAAAAGCCCTCACACATACACATGCCTGCAAACACGCAAACTGTGCAACAATGAGGGGAAGAAGAGGCCAACTAAAAATAGTACTATCACTGCAGCCATCACCTCAAGCGTCGGACCACCACTCTTCACTTCACATCTCATAACTTAAGAGTCCTGCTCCAGATGCAACAAAGAGTTCCCGAACTGCACGTTAAGTTACACATGCTTTAGTGAACATAAACAACCATGAAGGCTTTAGTGCCTCGTATATGTTTTTTTTTTATTTCTACCAGTGGCTTGGAAACAACTCATGACACCCATGTGTTAAAGCTCTTCACCCATCTTCCTCTGCCTTTTCTCTCCTTTCTTTCCCCTTCTTGTATCATCCCCCTCTCCTCCACCTATTTCCCATGGCCTCAGGGAGCTGTTAGCTATCTGGATGCTGGCGCTCTATTGTGAGCACTCATTGATTGCCTCTCTGCTCCCCACAGCCAGTCAGACCAGTCAGCATGGGGCCTGTGCTGTCTGCCTTATCTGCCGCTGCTCAGTCTACATACACTGCGAAAAAACAGACGAGAAACGGAGATTGAGGGAGAGAAACCGAGAGAGAGTGCATTTATAAAAGGCTGTCCGAGCTTCCACAAGCCAGGAGTCATATCATCTGTTTTCTGTCCCTCTCCCTTTCTCTCTCTCTCTCTCTCTCTCTTGGCTCCTTGTTCTTCTCACAGCCAGAGACAATCAATGGTGTACTCAACCAGACTTCTCTTGTCTTGTTTTAAAATAGTCTTCTTCTGCCTTTTCTCTGTAGGAGATGATCCATTTAGTGCTCCACATCTTCTCCACTTGAAAATTAACCCTTGTTTCACCGCCCCCTTTGACTCACTTCACCCTGTCAATCTCTTAGATCATTTTCATACAAACAGAAATCTGATTTTATGGCATACTCAGCATGGGTTTACCCCAGATTTAGCCATTCGGGGCAGACAATCGGTCATAAGTTTACACCAAGTTGTTGCCGTCAAGTCAAGCTTCGTGATAATGAATGAAAATATATTAGATTCAATGGGTTAACTCATTTATTAAGCAGAAGTGCTTCTAGTGGTCAGACAGAAAAAAAATCATCTGTAGACTGACTCAGGGGCTTTGGAAAAAAGCAATTATAACATGGACAGTGTGGTGCAACTTCATAGGGTTTCTTTTCCTTCCATGGTCACTTTATGAAAACTTACAGCAATGACTTACATCCAGCAATCATGGTAATGGGTTGTAGAATTTATGGAGACAATTGTGTGAGATTGTTGCTCATATACTGTTGTGTGCTGTTGTAGACGTATTATTTGTGTTAGCAGTAGTAGCAATCGTATCATTTTACATTCATATGGAAATAATTTGGTTAGCAAAACAGCAGTGCTGGACCTTTGTCAAAACCTGAATGTGAACAGCGCTGCTTAGCCCCGTTTACACCATCGCAAAAACACTGTTTATTTTCAAGGGCCTCTTTTCAGTGGGAAAGACGTATCACTCAGTTGCTCTGTTCTCCTGATGATAGAACTTGTTTCTTGGTATTTCAGTGTAGCATTTTCAGCAGCAGGAGCCTGATGGTGGCGACAGCAGGGTGGCACTGTAAACCACCATCACACCTCTGTGTGAATGGGAGAGCTGATGTCAGCACAACTGAAACTCTCCCTCCATCATGTAGCTACATGAAGCCCCAGCAGCATCCATCACTCCCCCTGCTGCCTCTACAGAGAAAAGCCTTGTCACCAGCAGAAAGGTGGCCAAGAGAAATGTACATCATTTCGCTTTGAACACGAGTCGGAAGCCAAGTCTGGCCTTGATCGTCACTAATGTTTTAAGGCCTAAACAGTTTTCATATGTTAATTTGATACACTCCAACACAATGCAATATGTATTAACCTTGTCGGAGCATGCTTCACTGAGAGTTCTCTTTGTTCTCCTTTGATGCATTCACTCAGCCTTTGAAATGCTGCGCGTATGAAATTATACACAGAGCCAAGTCAAGCTGAAGTCACCCCACCTATAATCCATCCATCTTATTGGCAGCCATCTGGCCATATTATTTTGGAGAGGCTCAGGCGCACGCCTTGCAATGAAAGCAAAGACTTCTGACAACAAGCCGTTCTTTGAACTGCAGAGTGCCACTGGAGAGTGACCCGACCAGCTGCAGGCCCCCTGACACCCATAACAGGCCTTGTCGCCTTGAGTTGGTATTAAACAAAAACTTGATGGATGATCCAGAACAGATAATATTATCATCAAACTGAAAGCTAAATGGCAAAAGCCAACAATAGATCTGTCAGTTGCTGATCCCAAGTTGTGGGGGAACAGTAATAAAGAAACCTATATTTGTCTCATGTTAAATTGAAAAAGGCTCAAATTGTCTGACAACAAGAAGCCTGAGGATCTTAGGAAGAGAAAAAAAAGCCCTGCATATATATTTATATATATAGGATTTGTCTGATGTGATTCGCAGTGTCAACATCAATATTACCGTTGCAACATGACAGGTGGAAAGCATCAATAAGAGAAGCACTGTCAGAACAAAGACGTGGGTCATCTCATCAAGCCACCTCCAGACGAGGAAAAAAAAAAAAAATCATGATCTCACAGCTACAGCGCTGTGACATTGACTGCTTATCCAATCTCCATCTAAGAAACAGGCCCCCCGAAATAAAAATGAGTGACTGCCAGAGCCGGTGATGTCACTGGCCGCATTTGTCCCCATCAGTGTGGATAGCTGCTTCGACCCGAGGGCTGGGGTGTCCTTGAGACACACTGTGATGCAGACGCTCGCCCCCCCAGCCCCTCACTGCTGATCCCCCTGCTCAGGCCCTCACTGCATCAGTGTCAGGAGCCCTGCAGGCAGGAAGCTAAAAGGATGGCAGCCCCTTCCTCCCTTCCCTCCTTCCTTCCTCTCAAACAGGAGAGGAGCCTGGGCCTGGGAGCTGCTGACAGGAATTTGACCCCCGGACTGATGATACTGTGCGAATTACCTTTCAGCCGACCTAATCTTGTCACCTTTATCACCTTTATTGATGATCTTGTATCTAAATTTATCAGCCGGAGGAAATAGGGTGTTTGTAAAGTACACATGTAGGCCTAGTTTTTGCTGGGTTTTTTTTTTTATGCTGTGATGGTGTGTTTGCAGTGACTGATCTGCCACCCCATTGTTCTTTTTTTATTTTTCAAAAAAAAAAAAAAGAAAAAGCACACAGTGAAGAAATCCTGTGTGCAGGCACAGCATGAGGAGTGAGTGATTCTATCTGATGCACTGCGAGCTGAGCGGCCCTCCCTCTGGGCAGTTCAGCCTGAGCCTGACTATAGGAAGAAGAGAGGGAAGAGCTCGTGTGCTGGCGTGCGTGCGTGCGTGCGCGCGTGTCGTGCGTGTGAGTGCGTGTCGGGAGGAGAGACATTGTTCCTTGACGTCACCGCTCAGCCCAGCCTGCCGCTGCTCTCAAACACGTCTTTGTTATTCCGAGGCTTCCACCGGAGACCGGCCATCCGCAAAACACGGAGCCCTGCTCCGCCTGCAGACCTGCTGGAGCGGGGCGCCCGCTGCACAGGGTTCACACACTCAGAGGGGAGGGAAGGAGGGGAAATGTGAACTAGTGTGGCAAGAAAAACTGACATATTTTTACTATCCTGTTTGTACTGCTGCCGCTGAAGTAAGACTTGAAAAACGTATAAATACCACCACTAATAATAATGATATAACTATTAGTATTATTATTATAAAGTAATATTAATAATAACACAGTTATTATATATTTATTAACGTACTGTTTTGTTATTACGAAATAATAACACTCTAGTAAATACTTTTTAATGCAAAAAATTCTATCATTAGTTTCATATGATGAATACATACATTTATTTATTTTATTATTTTCTTGTTAAAGTAATTTTATAATTAAAACCTAACAAAATATTATAATATACAATTTTACCAGACTAAGTCAAGGCCAATGTCGTAGAATATTGTTTACTGTGAAGATTAACCTCATTTATAAGAGTTTAGTCTAATTTAATAGTTGGCTGAGAGGAGAGGAAATGAACCAGGAAAACTATTTCGATAAGCAAGCAAGCAAACAAACAAACAAACAAAACCAACCACAGGGGCTGAGGTAAGTTGTGATGGCAATTTTCAATTATTTTATAACATTATTTACATGACCATTTTCTTTGTAGTAATAATAATAACAACAACAACAACAATAATAATTTCGAAAAGTATGACATTGCATAAAATGGTCATTGTCATAACAACAACAACAACAACAATAACAATACTACTACTACTACTAACAACAGCAACAACAATAACTATAATAATAAAAACAATGGCTGTGTATTCAAAACATATTTCGTTAACAGCTAATAAATTCCAATAAACAACTGTTGAGTTAACTCTGAGCTGCTGGTTTGGTTACAGAGCAGTCAGACTGAGCAGCAGCAGCTCGTCCAGGAGCAGACAATAGCCGGAGCTCAGAGCTGCGCTCCGCTCCAGTGTGAAATGTGCTGTTAGCAGGCTCTTAGCGCGTAGTTACACCTTCACACCCGGTGTCCTTCCGCGGAGATCTAGGTCGCATTTTCGCACCGACCGCCGAGCACGGCTCTCTCTGGTAACTGAATAGCCAGTGTAATCTGACACTTCAACTTGCCGTGCTCTACGGTAGTTGATTCAGTCACTCAGTCACACCGTCTTCGCAGCTCTCACGTCGTCTTTGTGAAGTGCAGGCAGCGAGCGAGGGGCGCAGCGTAAACACGCGGTTTGGAGACACAATACGCGGCTCTGCCACTGAGGTCCGAGCTCAAAGTAAGTTTCGCGCCTTGTTATTTTTGATTTTTTTTTGTTGCAAAGCGGGGTTTTGAACGTGTGTGTGTGTGAGTCGCTCAAGATGGGGTCCCGCTGGACAGACACTACCTGCTAACAATAGGGTGACCTCCTGGAAACCTTTAACAGCCGCTGATGAACTCGTGTCAAGGGGGCACATTCCGGCTGCGTGAGCCGGAACGGAGCGCCTTTACGCGGCGTATTATCCAGCCTGTGCGCCGTGCCTTGTGTGGACGAGTTACGCTGGAGCGAAATAGCCAAAGTCGGTGTGTCTGCAGGATTATTCCAAGAAAGGTGCATGCGTTATGTGAAGGCAGGAATGTGCTCAGTGATTGCAGGTCTCTGTGTTTGTGTGTGGGTGAACGTCTCGTCTCGGTCGATCAGCTGATGGCCCGGTTGATGCTAAACTGAGAATGTATGTCACTTAGCTAACAGTCAGCAGTGTGTCTGGGCTTGTTGGTTCGCTTCAAGGCTATTATCGGTTACCTGTTGTAATGCAATTAGCAGGGATGTCCCTGTGTTACTCTGCTGCCTTGTGCTAAACAACACATGTACTGCAGCTACTGTGATGTGTGTCTCCTTGACGTGCACTGATTGTGTTTACTGGCTCTTGTCAGGGATCATTCAGAGATCAGAGGCTCCCAGTGTGAGGTCATGGGGACCTTCAGGGGCCCTTGTGGCTCTAGTCTCTCTTGCAGCCTGGGCTTGCTTGTGCAATGTATGAATATTTTAGTTGGACAAGTGTCAGTGTCCACTCTCTCCATTAATTCACCTTGCAGTGCACACCCACTTCTGAGGGGGGAAATTACTATATGCATCTGGTTTCCTTTTTCCACAAAACTGTCCCTGATAGAGATCAGGAGTGCCACATTTTCTAACCCCTTCTGCAGCCGAGTATGGATGAGCGGCTTGACTCAGCGCAGCCTCCTGCCTTAAGTCTGGCGGACCCTCCCCGTTAAATTCCTCCCGTCTGGATGTGAGGCCAGCCTGGGCAGAGCGCAGAAGAGGGGGGCTCACGATGGGAGGAGGAGGAGGAGGAGGAGAAGAAGAAGGAGGTGGAGACTGCCGCTCTTTCATTACGGTGCACCCTGCTACAGGACAGCTGAACTTTGAGAGGGGGTAAAAAAAGAGCCTTTACTCCTATTAGTGAGATGGTGAAGTTGAAGGCAGCATGATGGAGTCAGATCACCACATCCTTTACTGTTGTTACAGATTTGTGGAGTGGGATGCCAAAAGTGTCCCCTGTATCTAATCTATAACCACCCATATCTTAATAAATGTGTTCTCCTTACTGTCACAATGTAGGCAAGATAACGAGTTGATATTCATCTTGAGCAGCAAACGAGTCTTTCTGCAAACACCGAAAAGCTAAAACAAAACATTACAGACTTAAAAAGAGTCTTCATTGCAAGAGTATTGCACTGGATTGCAGGTGTTCGTGTTATTGTGTCCACTCCCCGTATAAGAAAGTGTGTAAACAGATTTCGGATGGGTGCACCCTCCAGTGTCTCCTTCCTCGGTAATTTAAATTGGTGATGTAATGAAATTGTTTCAGCAGCAACACTTGTCAGCCGCACCACATTAATTAGTGCCGTTCGCCTTTTTTTTCTTCTTTTTCTTTTTTTTTTTTTTTATGTTCCTCCTTCTGACAAACCAAAGGAGCATTAAGTCATCTCAGCAAAGCGTAAAAAGAAGGCACAGTCATTCAGAGTAGGTTACCTGATAAATTGTGAAAGAAAGAGGGCAAGGAATTAAAGCCATCTGCAAATGTTTGAAACTTGGAAGTGTGTGTGTGTGTGTGTGAGAGTTTTCTTTCCTTCTGTTGTCCCTCCTGGGGCCTCTCTGCAACCAGCCAGCCAGCCAGCCAGGCTGCGAGACAAGACAGAAGAGTGTCTGATTCACTAAACAGGCTAAAGGCTCCAGTAGACTCACTTTGAAATCAAATTTGGGTGTTTTCAAAGGCTGCTTTTTTTTTTTTTTTTTCAAGACTGCGCCGGGCTCAAATGCAAGTTTTGCGCACTGAGGTTGGATTGTTTGGTCCTTGACGCCACAAGGAAGGAGATCGTGCTGGAAATACAATGGGGGAAAAAGTCTTCAACGGAGACAGAACACGAGCACTGGCGGCGCTACAAGTTGCAGCTAAACATGAGGAAGAAAACTGTAAATTTGAAACCAAACAGAGACAGACTGAGATTAATCTCCTCATGACACATTATTATTGAACAATATGGCTCTTTAAAAATATTAACTGTTTGTTTAAATGTACAAAATTGACTCTCATGACTTTGTTTCCTGCCTGCAACAAGTTACATCGCACGTTGGAGCATCAGACACCTGCAGCAAATCTCTGGTCTCGCTGGCTGATTATTCACAGAAAGAAGTGAGGTAGTGAGCGCAGCCTCCTCCTCCATATCTCTGAAGCAGTGAGGTAATGCTGATTAGAAGTACGTACAGGGAAAACAACTAATTACTTGTGTCTGAGTAATTAGCTTTTTGTTACTCAGCAATTTACCAAGTTGCGCGGTCTTCGCTTGCTGTTCTGCCGCGCGTCTTCACAGCTGCAGCCGGCTAAGTGCTTAAAACCTGGCGAACGCTAATCAATGTTTTGACAGCCTGACATTTCATCTAACTGTTTGTTGTTTGAGGAGTGCTGCGAAATACTTTGCTGCCTGCACTTGACATGGGATTCTTGTAGTCTGGTGTCTCGCCATCAGCCCCGAAAACCCACCCACTCGTGTCCAGAGCAGAAGTCAGCCTTTGTTTCTGTCTCTCTTTTTCTCTCGTTCCGTCTCAAATGTGGTTCAAACTTGGCAGCGCTCTTCATCTAAACCGAGCCTTTGTTTTCAATGTGCCTATTTTGGTCTTTTAATAAGGGAAAACTTGTGTTGCCTCAGAGCGGGTTTTTTTAAAAGACTCATTTTGAGAATAAAGGCTTATAGGGAGTTACAACCTGAAGTGTTTGCTTTGAGTTGAGGTTGTGCCCTCGTGTCAGACCTTTAACTACTTCCTAAATGTTGTTGTAATTCTACCCATAAGTCTACAGTTAAGCTGTCTTCAAGTTCAAACCTGGTAATTGTAGTGTAACTAATACACAGAAAATGAAGCGCCCGGCAGATGTAATTCATCCTGCTGACTGACTGTGGTGACATCAGTTTAGCGTAGGAAGCCAAAAGTGGACCAACATGAGGCGCCGGGATAACAAAACCTCAATTCCACATGCCTGTCACCGCTGTCCTTCAAGCTGCAGACCTTGCACTGTGGTTCGGCTTGCGGCTGAAACATGGCTGGTTTTAAACTCCTGAGGTGGCTGAGAGAGGCTGGGGAGTCACTGTGAATAATGCTGAGTCTTTGAGCAAGGCATTTAACCTCAAGTAGACGTGAGCAGTATTGTTTGGCAGCCAACTGGAGAAAGGCTGTAGCTGTGCTGAGCTGTTCCCAGGTGTGTGGTGCTGCTGCTGTTCGCTCTCATGCAAAAAACCCCCTTTTCCATGCGGCGCGTTCCACTTCTCGCAAACTTTTCAATCAGTGTGGTGTGATTTTTTTGCCTTGAAATTAATGTGCTGTGTCTTTGCATCGGCTGTCAGCTGACAGATATGTGTTTAATATAGACAAAACATCAGCTTAACTCCTGCTTCTGAAGAGCCGTCACTTCAACCTTGAGCTCTGCCAACATCAGGGAGACACAGTCCTCTAAGTGCTTTTTTTTTTTTTTTTTTCTTTCGGAGACAAGAGGGAAACAGAGTGCAGAAGAGGGAGAGAGTGAAGAGAGAAGTTGCCGGCCCATCCCTGTCACTGTCTCATGCATGTTTGATTTAATGTTCTTTGAGAAACGAGTACAGGGGACGTCACAATGGCCATGTCCTGTACCCATCCGTCGAGAGACTGGGGCCCTTGAATCATAAATGACACCCGGCCTCACCAGGAACAATATGAGAGTCGGAGCCCGCACAGGAGGAACAAAATGTTCCCTCTATCCATCCATTCGCCCACCGCTGCCGCCTGCACTCAAGACTTCTCACCATCGCAAGCAATTACCCTCACTTTTTTTTTTTTTTTTTTTACTGCTGATGAAATCCTCACAGAACCCGACTCAGCTGCGTTTGTGTGCGTCGGTGAAAGAGGGGTAGCGATGGAGAAGGCAAAAAGAGATAGTATGTGTCTGAGTGAGTGGCGTTGGCGTGTGTCTGTTTGGCTTGTAAATCCTGTTTAAGCTAAACAAACTCATTGTCCTCATCCTCCAACTGTGTGCTCAGTGTGTGTGTGTGTGTGTGTGTGTGTTGTGTGTGTGCGCCTCCCCCCTTTTCCCTCCTTTCTCCTCGTCTCCCTCTCCCTCTCCTTTTGAGTTGTAAGTACAGTCACTAATTAGTCCCCTCTCCCTCTTCATGCTGGGTCAGTGGGTTTACGGTTTCAGCACTGATCTGCTGTGTTTGCCTTGTCTCTCCTGATACCGAAGCCTGCCTGCAAGCCAGCGCAGACTGCAGCCTCCTCCAAGAGGTCTTCACACCTTACACAGTGTCCCACATGGGTTCATTTGCCAGACAGCCACTCAGGACCGTGCTCGGGCTCCCTCTCATGCAGCTCGGCCCCCTTTTGCGCTTGAGTTCGTGCCAGGTATTAGACTAACCAGTCCGGCAAAGAGCTGCGCCCGCTGGGTCGAGTCAATAACCTGCTACGCTCTCAAACAACGGCAGCGCATTTTGAGGAGGATTCCAAATGATGTGAATTAATTTTAGATACACTTTAGTTACCCTCTACGCAGCATGTTGCAAATCTTTCTAGCTTATAGGCTATAATGAATCATTTTCTAAAGATAATACACCACATGCTGTGTTTATAATATCATTTGTGCTATAAACAGTCTCTTGTCTAGTCGGCACTGTTGTCTCTCGGTGCGCGCTGATGCTGATTTTCTGGTGGAGGTTGCGTGGGAGATGCAGAGTGATGGCAGAGATTCTGTGAAGGCGGTCGAATTGTCTCCAACATGGCCTCCGGGGATACATACTTCCTTGTTTTCTGACAAAGTAAATTAACTAGGATTTACTAATGCAAAGGGACAGCATTTATTCTTCGCCTGCGATATCAGTCATGAAGGGGGGGTGAGGGAGTCATGCAATATCTGTTCTCGCATACCGCTCGTGCTTACACATGCAAAGGGCGCAGGGGATGAAATAATGCGGTCCACATCAGCAGCTCATTTTCTTTGCAGAGGCTCATATTACATGCAAACAATAAAAAAGGTAATTCGGTTTTAAGGCAGGGAGAGAGGGCTGCTCGCGAGATGTCGATTTTCCAGTTTTTGCTTTTGGTCCGTTAATGATGCCTGTTGTGGTTGTTATGGAGAGCCCTTCAGATCATATTGGCACATAATCACGAACCTCGCTGCCCCACTAAGACTGTTTTCTTCCCACTTTTCGACATCGCTCAGCGACAGAAAAAAGTCTATTACTGTGTGCAGTGTGTTTGCCCTCTCGGTGCCCTCCCCTCCGTTTTTGACACTGGCGGTTGAGCCAGGCGCTTTCCCAGGGTTCTAAGGACTGACATCCCTTTCATTTTCCCGCCTGGGCGGCTCAGATAAAGGGGCATATTTTAAACCTCTGTGTGGATACACCGACTGTAAAAAGAGACGGGCTGGTGGGCCAGGGCCGAGCTGCAGCATTAACTTCACAGAGAAGAAGAGGGATGAAGAGGGTAGGGGAGGGGTGATGAGGAGTGAAACAAATAAAGAAGCAGAGAAACTGAATTTGAAAGTCCACATTATTAAACGGTGATCTCAGCAGTTTATAATATGTGGTTTAAAGTGCTATAGCTGGCTGCAGACCTGACTTTGCAAATATCACAAACATTATCTGCAATCGCGCGGCAGATAACCCATCTCTCTTGTTTATCGTCGGTCTATTACGGGGGCAATGTGTTTCACCACTCTTTTTTTTTTCTAATCTACCCCGGTTGTGCGTCCTCCCAGCAAAGCAAAGCCACGGTGGAAGCCGTCGTTTATCATATCAGTAATGAGACCAGGGTAATCGTGTGTATTCCGGAGACAGCAATGATACACTGCTTGCTGCTTGCCAGGGATCAGCCTCTAAACAATGTTTATCATTGTCTCCCAGGGCTCTTTAATTATCTGGCAAACATTATTGACAAACCAGCAAGGGTCCCTGTGTTTTAAAGATGCTGGGTTACTATTCACAAATATCGGTCCAGGAGTGCGCTAAAAGCAAAGAGGTTTTACATAATTTCACACACAAACCCACTGTCACGTCTTGTACTTGAACTTTTTTTCCTTTAATGGAGGCTCTTGATGCATCTAGCATCCCTTACAGTATATATTTTGTCCAAATTAGCAGATTTTGGACGATGATTTAGGAGCACAAAGTGAGGGAGAGGCAGCGAGTTTCATCAGATCCAGAGATCTGATACTCCATTTATTTCCGCAGTTACAAAAACGCAGTTAAAAGTCTCGGTGACAAGAAGAGGGATGGTCTGTGCATAAATATGTCCAACTCCCTCCTAAAGTTTTTTTTTCCTTGAATCAGGCTGAACCTTTGAAAAATATTTCAACAGCTATTTAATGTATCGCCATGAAATTCTGTACAGACAATAATGGTTCCCAGATGATGAATGCTATTGATTTTCGCAATCCTTTGACTCTTCTATGAAGTTAACATTTGTAGTTTTGGGTGAAATGTGACTCCAGCTGTTTGATGGATTAATGTAAAATTTGCTGCACGCATTGGAGACCCTGTTGCTGTAAGTTCCAGTCAGTTTGTTTGTCCTCTGATTTTTCATTTAGCACAAACATCAGGTCAAAACTTGCTCTTTGGTTTAAATAGCAGGAAACTCAATGGTATTCTCATCATCCTCGGCTCGACTTTGACAAATGATGTGTCCTCTAAAACTTTTAACACTCTTTTTTAAACCAGCGATGTCAATTTCTTCTAACTAATTTAATAACTTTTCTTTTAAAAACATCCTAAATGAGACTCTTTGTTCGTGTTTCTCCCGTCAGTTTTCAAGTAATTCATCCAAGATGGACAAGTAATGGATCTATTTTGAGCTCTTCTGTGTCTGTTCCAAAGCCAACAACCCGCCATTACACCAGATTACATACATTAGCAGCATCTAATACAGTTATTACACATTTCAGCCATATTGCTCTCCATCCTCCGACCTTTACTCGGCTGCTGAGTGGAAGCTCAATGACGTGTTGACATTGTTAAAGACGTACGTGAGAACATCACACGTTTCATGTCTGACTCAGGCAGGAGGGGAGCGAGAGGGGGGCACGGCCTCACCTGCAACGTCTTGAGGCTGCCGCTCAGTGATGTGGCTGCAGTATGAAAGCTGATGTCAAAGTGTGTGCTGGCAAACGATGGTCAACAACAACAACAGCAGACAGACATGACTCTGAAATATGAATTAGGGCCAAACAGTATGTTAGCCACCCCCCACACATCCACACACACACACACCGCTCCCCTCTTGTCCTGTCTCTATAAGCATGTCTCCCCGGATATCACATCAACATGATTGTATAACAAGAGAGGAGAGGTGTCTCATTGGCGGTTGCATGAAATCACCTTCACTGCGCTGTGTGTTTGTGCGTTTGCACAAGTTGCCGTGAAATATCTGTGCGCGTGTGTGAGACCGAGAGAGAGGGAAGTGGGGGGTAGCAGCAGCAGCAGCAGCGGCGGCGGTGGCTCGGGGTGAGGTCCTGCCCTGATTTTCTCTGGAATTCCTTTGTTTTTGGAAGCCAGAAAGGGGGAAACTAAATCTGCGTAGCCTGAGGGTCTCTGCTCCTTGAGAATTCTCCGCACACATCCCTCTGCCGCCATCTCTGATGGTTTTAGGGGTAGCTCTGTTTTCAAAGCTCAGAACAGCCAAGGTGTTTTTCACCTTCCAGAGAAAAGAGAGGGGGAAAAAAAAAAAAAAAAAAAAAGATGACTGCACCAGGCAAACCGTCTCAGGCCTGGAGGGACCGATGCTACTCAAACATAAATTTGCTCTATGTTTCAGTGCTGCGGAAATGAAAGTCAAATGTAGATCCTGTCACTCAGGGCACAAAAGATATCTTCCGATGAATATGGATGAAAAATACAGGAGCACAGAGAGCACGGTCTTTATTCAAAGACTAATAATTAGAGAAAAAGTGTTGCAATGATTGCCCTAGTGTTTTCCATTTTTAATGATTCCTCTTTGCAAATTAATAAGTATTTTTAATTGTGTTTCATGGCTAGTGGAAGGGCCAAGGCCACTGTGGAAATGTTGTCAGCTACTCCTGCATGCTGAAAATTTCACCTCACATTCATGGCTCATTAAATCTGATAAACCATGGGTAATGGTGTTAAAATTGTACAAAGGTATCTCCATTTACTCCGTGCCACAAGTTTTCCGTGACCAGATCCTTATCTGGCGGGCTGTCGCTTTAAGTAACTAACTTCCACAAAGCAGAGCTTTTCCCTCTCGTTTGAAGGGGGCTCGTGTTGAGTGAGGGGGGAATTGAATAGGCTTGTTGCCTGCCTCTATTGAGCCTGCCTCATTCTTCCCTGTCCCCTGGAACGGTGGGTGGGGGGGCTGGAGAAAGGGGAGGTGGCAGAGGAAAGGGGAATGGGAGAAGGGCTTGGAGGTCTGATCATGTGAGCAATAATAGTGTTCGTGCTGGTCCCTTTCAGGCTGTCACAGTAAATCTGTTTGACTTGTCACTTTCTAAATCATTACGAAGGCTAAAAGCCTCTCTATTGGATTGTGGTGGAAGGGGGGAGGCAGCAGGTTTCCTTTGTGCCTTCTTGACGATGATGATAATCAAGTTTGTTTCTGGCCATCCTGCTGTGAGGCTATAATTAGCTCCCTTCTTCTCTCTTCTCATCATCTTTTTTTTTTTTTTTTTTTGTTGCGTGTTGCTCCTCAGAGTGGAAGAGAGTCGTTGTGTAGAGGTCATATGTTGACTTTTGTGTAGTGGTGCCTGAGCGAACACTGTTAGTTTTATCTGCTGCAGATTCAGAGACAGTTTATTTTTCACTGTGTACTGAAGTGACTTTAAAAACCGAGGCCTGGTGGTGATTTTAGTGCATGCGAGGTCAGTCAGGGTGAGAGTAGCTGCTCGAGGTATGCCTAAACTTGTAGCGTCACTCTCCTGAACAAACTGGTTGCTGACTGACAGAAACATGACAGAATAGATCTCGTCCCAACGATGAAGCCTGCGCAACGTGACGTCTGGATCCCGACGACAACCTCTCCTCACCTTCTTTCCGTTTTTCTTCTTCTTCCCCTCTGCTTTTCCCTCTTCTCCTTTTTCATGCCATCCATCTTCTCCTCTGTGCTCACCCTGTTCTCTCCCTTTTTTTTCTCCCCTCCTTCTCCACACACACTCTTCTTTGGTGTGTGTGCCAGCAGCACTCATGCCTGGAACAGAGCGCCAGGGCAGACATCTGTCGCACAGCGTCCCTGATCTGATCTGTGGCTCGAAGCATCGGGGTCACGAAGAGTAGCAGCCGCCAGTCCAGACACTGCGGGAGACAATCTCAGAGCTCTATCTCTGTATTTTGAACTTCGGGATGTCTCTTGTGTTTCTCCGTCTTTCTCGTTAACTTTCACGTCGCACACAGCCGCGCACACACCGGGGTGTTAACTTGTTTGTTGTCTTTATGTCGAGCGTCTGTCCTTTGGACTGCGTGGCACTCAGTCAAACTGGCGCTGCTCCACGTCTTCCTGGTGAAGCGCTTCCTTAGATTCGCAGGTGCAGAGAGAGAGGAGGGGAAACGTCGGTTTTATCAGGTTGCTCGTCAGCCGCGATGATGTGCAGCTGATCTGAAAGGAGGATTTTGACAGTTAGACTGGATCTTTGTGCCTGGGGCAACGCCATTAATGACAAAACCAATGACAGAATGAATAAAAGGGTGTTAATTGCGGCTGTTCGGTTTTGTTAGAGAGAATGTAAGTATGGATTGACACACACAGTGTCTGCCAGGTTTGATACTTCACATACCTTCTTGAGAGATTAATGACTGCATATTGATCCCGCTCACTGTTTTGACATTTATTGGTGCTGCAGTGGAAGCTTTTTCCTCAAAACAGGTGAGTTCATGCCAAGTGACAAGACTGGTAAATGCTCACTGCAGACATTTATGGGAAAATGTCACTTTTTTTTATAGGGGGACTATCAAAGGGCCATAACAGTGTTTTCCCACGTTGTAGCTCGTTATCTACAAATTACTTCCCATGTTTTTAACTTGTACATACGTTTTCTAGCATTATTCAGATCACTTTTTTGCCTTCTAGGCTGCCATTTGTTTCTATTCATTCCAGTAAATTCTGAAATTTAACTTGCAGAGACTTGATTGAGACAGCTAATCCATCACAGTACACGGAGCATTTAGTTGCCCTTAAGTTATGTTATCTGAATGTAGTGATGCTGTTGACAGCAGATTAAAAACTCCTCCTGCTGGTGTGTTTGAAGATACTGCATCAAGAGATTTTCGAGCAACCTGTATAAAGAAAGAAGCAACTAAACACACATGCTCCTTTTTTCACATCCATGTTTACTCTCTTGCCGTTCTGATTTGATTTTCTGACAGCACAGCTTGTCAAAGCAGCGCTTTTGGCTGTATGGAGAGTTTTGACAGTGGTTCCTGATTGCAATTTCAGTGTCATACAATTGTAGCACACTGAGAGGAATCTTATTTAAGATTCTCGACAGATTTACAAGTTGGATTTCGTGAAAGCTGAACGTTTGGAAATCAATCTAAAAACATACGATGCTCTTTTGGAAATGATTGGCAATAATGTAAAGTGTGGCGCTTTTTCTTTCTTATCTGACAATCAGACTGAACTGCCCTTTTGTTTCCACTTCTGGATTCAGTTTTCTGTTAGGAAGAGGAAGGAGTTGTTTTGCAGCTAACAAATCATTTGTTTGATATGTGTCCTGTCAACATCATTTTCAGTCGACACAGACGTGGCTAGCTGCTGCGGTTGCTTTGAACGCTTGGACTAATATTGAAAGAATGAAGGAATTTTCTGATTTAACAACCAGTTCAGCTGCGCCAGTCTTCTGCCCGTTCCTCTGCCTCTGCTTGTCTGGATCCAAACACAGGACGATGATCTCAGATTGTCTGTGGTTTTCCAACCTGGGAGGCAGCCACCAATCAGCAAAAACATCTTTGAATCGCTTTGAAAATCTGAGATGTGGGCAGCAATTGAGAGGCCTACAAAACGCCAGGTATGGTCCTTTAAGATAAAGCGGTAGACCTATTTGATTAACTCAAAGCCTCAGGAATACTCAGCTTTTTTTTTCCCCCCAAATCTCCCAAGTCACTGAATCTGAAGCTGCTTTGATTCAGCTCATCTCATGTGAGTCAGCAGAATCACAAAGTAAAAGGCGAGCATGTGTGACAAGTAGATTAGTCCCTTTTATTGCGCCTGTTCTCTTTCAAAATAAACACCTTAGCATCTTGTTTACTTAGTATGAACCCCTGAGATGGAAATCGGGCTGAGATAAGATAAACGGCAGACGCTGCTGTTATCTTTTGAAAGATAATTGACCTGTGGCACTTTATTGGCAGGAGCCCAAGTTCACGATCGCGCCATGATTTGAACGTAAATGCTTTTTAAAGTAAGCCTGAAAATAAATGTTTACATATTGTCACTATAAAGAGGTTCATTTGCTGAGTTAATACACTTAGTAGAGTCTGCTGTGTGGAGCTGCCCTTCGGTAGCAATGCTGGCGCTGGTTTGAGATCAGAGCGCCTCATGCGACCTGACAAACTCGTGGCTACTGTACACTTTTAAAGACATTAAAAAAACGATCTACTCTGCAGATTTCAGATAGCATTTCACTAAGCAAATATTAACTGGCTGGCTCCGTGCATTAATTCAGTTCACTCACAGTGCCATAGCCAAAGCTTACAGCGTGCTTACGCAGTATAAATCAGCCTTTCATAGGTCATGCTGGCACTGTCGTAATCTACTGTGTGCTATAACAACAGCACTGACACACATTATGATGCATCTTTTATAGATCTATTTGGAGTTTTTAATGTTCTTATTATTTTTTTTAATTAGGCAGGGCTGCAAAAAACAAACATGTTATCATTTGTCTGCTGGCTTTAGATTTGATATTGTTTTATCTAAAGAATGTCAGAGAAGGTTGACAAATGCTCATCACAGTTTCCAGGAGCCCAAAGTGTCGTCTTCCAGTTGCTTGTTTTGTCCAAAACTAAAAGATTTAATCAAATTTAATCAAAAACTGGAATCAACATGTCTGACATTTTCCCCAATGCCCACAAGTGCTCCCAATAACGGAGAAAACGACGACCCTGCCTACTACGGATATTTTACTACTTGCTTTTTAAATTTGTTTTAATTGTTTTGTTTTTTTGGTAAATTCATAAACAAGACATGTAGAGTGATTTTGAGGGAAATGTCCTGACTTTATTCTTTAGTTTTCTGACAAAATGATGCGTAATGTGATGAGTTCAAGGGCCGTCGGAAAGTAAATTCTTCCAGTTTTTCCAGTTTCTGGCTAGGATAAAAGGTAATTTGGCGATTTTTTTTTTTTTTGTAAGGATAACTAGGGCTGGTCCAAATGGCAATTTCTGATATTCAGATATTCGGGTCCATTCAGATTCAGATTCAGATACAGATAGAACTTTATTGATTCCTTTGGTAGGGCACCTCAGGGAAATTGTTGTTCTAGAAACAGCACAAAGACGATAGCACACATCAATGAAGAAAAAGAAGCAGTCGACAAGGAAACAAAGGAAACAAACTGTTAGGAAGAACGGCAGCACGGTGTCATAGTAATAATAATGTAATAATCTATGTAATATATATAATAATATCTGATTGTGGTTGGGGTTGGGGTGTGTAGCGGGCAAATATTCGAATATCAAAATTGCTATCACCACCACAACGACCGGATATTCAGGTTCAGCCCTAAAGATGTCTTTCAAACCCACCAATGTGTTTTAGGATCCAGAAGGTTAAAAGTGCAGCTTGTGGTTCTAATCCCTTACAGTTTACGTTCAACTCGGTAAAGATCTCCTCACTGTTTGCCAGCTGTCTGTTCTGTGTGCATCCTGAAAAAAGTGTTTGTTCACAGTCCTGGTTCTGTAAATATGAAAAAAACAAAGTGCTTCAGACCGATCCACTAATCCGGTGAGTCCCCTGCACATTTGAGTTGATGTACAGGACGGAGGTGAGGGAAGTGTTGTGACGATGGAGGAGAAAGGGAGCAGTGGGAGTAAGAGGTACAGTAAATCTGGCACATGCTAACCATTTAAATATAGAACTAAATAAACATCAACAATCCTCTTCCACAATCACACACTCCAACTTTTAACAAAGCAGAGCAGTGTGTCCTAAATCCAGCTGCTCACTTTTTGCACCTGAACTTTTCGAGCTCTCCAACAGAATCCTCTTAGTGTCCTTTCTGCGTTTCTGTTATGCAGCAGCCTTGAAAAGCTGTTTTATACTGATGACAGGCAAGGTCGGGCCAGTGAAACAGGACAGTGCGAGTGTGGGAGGGGGTGGTTGTGAGAGAAAAGAGGGGGATGGAGGGTGGCAGAAGGAGAAGGGGAGAGAGAGAGAGAAAGTGAAAGTGTGTGGCACTGCAGCTCTCATGGTGTACCACCCGCTACTCAGCTGCAGCTACAAATCAAACAGAACCGAGCCGCTGCTGGCGCTGCGCCATGACACTGATCACTGGCACACAGAACACTGTCAAAACCATCTTGATGGGTAATTAGGGATACTCTATCATTTCTGCTATCGCTTAGCTGCAGTGCTTATGTAGTGCAGTATGTGTACGATGAGTCTGTGACATCTGAGGCTGCGGGATTGTTAGAAAAGATGCTGCGAGGATATACAGTATGTGCGTTCTTACACGTGTAGCCCTGCCTGGGTGGTGTACTTTGAGATAGGAGGATCTGGGCTGATCCCTTAAAGTCAGTCCAAAGCAGTAAACTCTAGCTGACTCGGGTGTGTGTGTTTGTGCATCTTTGCGTCCGCACGCAGGGCTGTGTGTAACCTTGTGGTTGTTTTAAAGGTTAGCAGCAGCGTTACGCTTCTTTGTGAGTGTCGCTGATGCACATCGTGTCCCGTATGACTTTGACCAGACAAGGCCTCGCAGCTTCACAGAGCCAGCCGGATAGATAGATTGAGCTTTTAGCGGTTTTGCATATACATAGCAAGGAGAGAAAGAAAGTAAAAACACTGGTTGGCAAGCTGTTTCCCTCCCGTGATTTAAACATTTAGAATTTTCCCATTAACCCTCATCACTCACAAGAAGACCTCTGCTAAAATGCCTACTTTTGCACTTACGCTGTGAACAATTTTGCAATTTGTGCCGTTATTATCCTAATTTGCGCAAGCGAAAATGAGAGAAAGGGAGAGCACATTGTGTGCCCTTTGATTAAGTGGGATGTTTGAATGTGGGTCCTCCACCTTCAAGAGAGATTTGATACTTGAGGGGTTGAAGTGTTTTTGATGGAAACTCCATTAATGATTGATAACGGGAGGAGAGCGGTTATCTCCCTGCTCCAGCACCATCAATTATTAAAAGCTCTCTCCTTGCATTTTGGTGGCACATAAAATATCAGTCACCATCTTGAAATCTTGAGTTGATAATATCTGTCAAAGGAATTAAGGCTTTGCATCGATTCCTTGAAACTCTCTTTATCTGGTGTTTGTATGTTGTGCATTTTAAAGGTGATGCTTGTAACAATTAGCGCTGGTTTGTTGCTGTTGTCTGCTCCCTTCAAGGAAAAGTGTTTTCAGACTTCTAGGATGTAATTAAGAAAATATTGCCATAATTATAGGTTTAAGTTTTATAATCTGAAGAATAATATATCTTGATTTGTAATTGCTTAGCTAGATATTACATCTTGACAACACTGAAGATTGTAACACGCTAATGCATATCATCACTGAAACATTTTTTGCCAAATAAACTTTATATATCCTTTAACAATTCATCTCCACTGTAGCCTCTAGTCCTGCTGGCTTTATGCTAAAACATCTCTCCTACATATCTTAAGATGGTTGTGTGCAGCACACCATCAGATTTAATAGCTAGAATGATTCAGTCCGTGTTTATGGAGAGAATCTTACACGCACACGCCACATGTCGAGTATAATGTTGAAGGACTGAGTGGATGGTTGAAGTGATGCTTGAGATTCGTGTCAGCCAGTGTATGAGTGCGTGTCAGCGCGCCAGTGGAAGTTCTCCGGATCTGAGTGCTGATTTGAGCAGCATCGAGACGAGCTGACAGGCCTGCAGGCTTCTCTGTGTCATCGCCAAGGTTCCCAATCGGTCCTTGCAGAGGGAATTCTCTCAGAAAGCACCGCTGTACTTCCACACAGGAGACCTGATTAAGTCTTTATACTGCATGTGGCAGCAACAGAGCAGAGCATCCGGCCACTCTGCTCAAAGTGCTTCAAGGCTGCTTCAAGGCACGCAAGAGTAGATGTTTTCACGAGGCTTCAAGTGGCTGTGGAGCCTTTCTCAAGCCAAGGTAATGATTATTGGCTTGCATACATGTAGAGAATGCCTGGAAGCACTTCTGTGGAGCGCTGCTCTGTTTTTGCATCATCTGAGTGACACCCTCATTTACTGGTGTCAATATTCGAGTTATTCATTGACTACAAATGGAGCCCTGCAGCACTGTGGCTGCATTTTTTTTCTTTTTACTAACAATGGCCTCACTCTCTTAAGATGAGCTGGAAAAAAAATGATACTGAAGATATGAAATAAACAACAAGATGGAGTGATGTAAAGATAGCAGTGACGGCAAGCACAAAAAGAACTCAACAATAAGGCGATAGCTTTTCTTATCTGCGCACTAATCAGCGTGCCTCGTCACAGCAGCGAGGAACCGCGTGCTGCCCATCTTATGTCAACAGCAGTGTATTTACATAAGCTGTTTCCCGTTGGCCATGGCTTCTGTCCTGAGAGCACCAGGCGGTGCAATGGTGAGGCAGTGTGATTAGATTTACAGATGGAGATTAATGTGAACAGAGTTAATAGCACAGGCATAAATCACAAAGAGGAGGCTGGAAGCATTGTGCTTGACCTTTTGAATGGTGATAATGATGCTGGAGACAGATACGCTTCTACTGGGGCTGCAAGGCCAGCATGCCTGAGTTTAGACAACGCCGTCATAAATGCAAAGTGTGCACGTGCGCGGGGTTAATAGGTGGGCCGGTCAATGCTGTAGCGCATTTAGATGAAAGTGACAGCATGTATGAAGCTGTCAGAACATTACACGCTAGAAAGTGAGGGAAATGAGTAAATGCACTCAGAGCCTGGGCACATATGCACGCACACACAGGCGCAGCGACAGGCTGATACCTGGCAGTCAGGCTCTTTCTTTAAGTGGGAAGTGAAACCTGTCTGCCTGTCTGTCTGTATGTCCGTCTCCCTGTCTGTCCTTGCGCCGCAGAGCATCAGCAGGGTTATTAGAATAGCCCTATGGCTGTCACTGATAACGCCTGTATGGGTGCTGCTACTGACAGCGCTGCCTGCCTGCGTGGCAAACACAAGTGGCCTGGCCGGGGGATTACTGCCTGCTGCCATTTCTGCTGATGCCTTTCTTTATGTTATCCTCTCCAGTCAGATGTGCTGCATTTGAATAACTTGGCTGATGTTGTAGAAATGGAACTCCTTGAAATCTCCACCTGCATACAAATGAAGGCGCGCGGACAAAACGCCTGCACACACACGCAACAACACCTATTTAGACTTTCTCGGTTTATTAGCCGCCCTGTCTCCATCCTTTCTTTCCTCCTGCTAGTGGCCATAACTGGTTATTTACATGCTCTGTCACTTACTGGGAGGAGTGATGCTGATGGGTTAGGAGGCTCACTAATCCACTCTGCTGCTGTCATTAGAGAGAAGCAAACAGACTATTACCACCTCCTCCTCCTCTTTCTGCTCATCATAAGCCTGCCTGAACCTCACACACACACACACACACTTGCACGTGCACACACACAGCTGTGATGGAGAGTGCCTCTTGTTTCTTTAGCGCTGCTGAGTGGAGCCCTGCTTTGGTAATTGATCCTGTTTGGTACATGGGGAGGAGGGAGAGAGAGAGAGGGAGCGAGAGCGAGAGAGAAGGAGGGAGGCCCTAAGTGTTGTCAGTTTGCTGCATTAATTTTTCAACCGTGGCCAGTGAGGCTGGAGGGACGAGGAGGGGCCCCCGTTGCAGAGCTCGCTGAGAGGAAACATACTGTACTTAATGCTGCCGACACTTACATCGCTGCTTGTTGGTGCTCAATCTAAAATAAGTTCCTCTCTGTGAGACTCAATTATGATTCACCTGATTCATCTACTCACTCCCAACCTCCTGCCGATGACAAATCTGTTTTCCTCCGTCTCCTTTTCTTCTGCAACTCATAAATAGCCTTCTGGTGGTTGTGTGACTTGTGCCTCTTTGTCTGGCTGTTTGCGCCTTCTCATGGTGTACAGTATGAAGAGCTGATAATAGACAGGCCTTACTCAGTTTTCTTCTTCTTTTTTTTTTATTCCAGCAATGGACTCTGGTCTCTGACTCACAGATGATGTCACCAAGTCAAGCAGAGCTAAAAAGAAAAGAAGCATTCAGTTTTAACCCACAACTACTCAGGAGTAGCGATGTCTATTATTACTTCTGTGTTCTTCACAGCTCTCCCTCGTGTACTGTGTTAAAATACTCACGTCCTATTATTAGTACCACTGTTGTCACTATGCCGGTCAGTGGCAAGAAAGGCTGCCGCTTAGTGATTTTTATTTATTTATATATATTTTTTTAAATGTCCGTCAGAGCCACGTTAGCGCACACTTCCATTAGTCATTAAGAGGTGCTCACAGCCTCGGAGGACGTCACTGCTGACATTTGTTGCAGATATGAGTCATAATTTCTTGCTTTTATTTAATACTTCCTATTTGAGCACGACACATTTCATTTAACGTCTCTGATACTTGTGTTCTGCGGAGACGCGGCGGCTCCGCGGATCCTTCGCAGATGTCATCCAAAAGTATCTAAAAATGCTTTGTGATGATGCAGTATGTAAAACACGCTGTGGGAGAGAGCTGCCTGGAGGCTACGCAGGAGTGAATTCATGATCAGTGGAGTTCCAGCGCTCAAGTCTTCCACTGTCAGAAAGGGTCGTGTGCAGAGGGCGAATCTCCCCTCTTAACTTTACTTGGCAAGCGCTGCACTATGTCACACCTCAGTCCAAAAGACTACTTAAAACAATGCTAACATAAACAGACCTGAAAAGGATGACCTGCCCAACACTTTCTGTCTACACTAGCATATATGTGACCCATCTGCAAGACATCAGTCGCATTGCGTCTTGGGCTATATCCGAGATAAAGCCCGACATTACATTAACACATGATAAAATATTGATTTTGGGTTTATTACTTAGATCGGTCCATTTAGTTGTCTTCTACCTGTAGGTAACATATAATATCATCCATATCCATTATCCATATTGCTGTCAAATACAGTCAGCGTGCATGAGCGGTGACACCATAAAGAATCACTTGTATGTAGGCGCCGCGAGCAATGTGTCACTGCCAGCCAATCCTGTCCCGGGATTTGCGTCATGTGGTAGCAGCATGCTGCTTTTGTTTACGCATAAAAACCCCAGGCCCAATTCAGCTGACTTCTTGGAGATGGGTCACATGTAAGGACTCGACTGGCGTAGTGTTTTCATTATTGTGACCCGACATACATTTGCAGCAAAATGGAAAATTCTGGTGTGAAAGTTACGCTAAAGCTTTGTTGAAATGCCTTTATTTATTTATGTTTAACAAAAAAAAGAACTTTTAAACAGTTGCATGTTGGTGGCCCATCACCCCATGACCACGAGGAGGTGACTACAGACCGGAGAAAGGCGGCTACATCCGAGCCAAAGTTACACATTTTCGGATTCATTTATTTTATCAAAAATTTACCAATGTCATTAGCCGAAAAAAACGCTGCATATCAGATCCGGTAATTGGCCAGGCCAATTATCAGTCGACCCTAGCATATGTTCCTAAAATGTGGCCATTTGCATTCAAGACACTAATTATATAAACATACTGAGAATGACTAGGTTGCTCACTGATAATGAGGTAAGTGGTTTAGAGGCTGAGATTTCTGTTTTGTTCGTAAAACGTCCATTTCCGTCAATGTCGAGCGAACTCCAAGCAGCAGTTTGTAACACGGGCTATCTGTTATCAGTTTGTAGCCTTCAAGGATCAAATGAGATAACTCTGATCACATCTTTGGGGCTATCTTCTCACACAAAAACTCCACTTTTGACTCTACAGAGGTATAAATATAAAGTGCACGTTTGATTAAAGACAAATGATTCTCAAAAACCAGTGTGCTGTACTTCTGGAACAGTTATCTGACATTTGAAAGATATGTCAATTAAAAACACTTTATTGTGCAATTGGCAGTACAGGCCCAAACTAAGCAGTCGAGACAAAGTACTGTAGGCAATATTTATGTCCATCCAGCTTGAGAAACGATCGTACAGCGTGCCAGCTTTTTTCCGAAAGCTTGGATTTCTCCTTCAACGCTACGAAACAATGCCATATTTTTTAAGTATCCCTTTGCAGCGTTTTGAAAATCTGTTTTTTGTGGCAAACAGTGTTGGTTTAGTGTGGACAACAGTAATGACTGTTTAACTTCAACATGGCAGCACACCAAACATTGTAAAAGCCAGAGCCGGGGCCAGAGATAACCCTTTGTGATTTACAGCCCCTGTCAGGTCACACAGGTGAGAGTCCTCTCTTCGCCTCCCTCTGTTTTGTCCCATACAACAGGTGTGTTTTCTTTCTCAGGTTTGATTCCTCTCCACCAGTGGCCCCCTCCTATCCTCTCACCCTCCTGCCAGCTTAGCTAGCCAGGACAGGCCTTATTCCACTCCAAAACCATGATTGCATTCTTGAGCTATTCCACCCCCTCCTTCAGAACAAGAGCCCTCCGCATCTCTCTCCCTTTCAAGTAGAGGCTGCCGGGCGCATTTCCCCTTTGAAGATGTAATCTTGGAAAACACAGAGACATCTCCGGGATTATCTTAAATGTCTTCAGTATGTCAACAGCCTAGCCCTGTTGCAGAGCGGCGCTGGCTGTTTAAGGGGTCGGCTGTGATGACAGCCAAGGAAAATGCCGCACCGCAGAGGTAATCACAGGGTCAACTCTGTTGACTCCATTCAGGGCCAGACTCCCACTGCTTAAACTGGATGTTAACAGACACAATGAAATGATGTATTTCCCCGTGTGGCAAGGCTGTGTTTACAATCGAAGGTAATAGCAGGCAGTGAAGCGCTCAGTAACAGATGGTGTTGGTAGGTGAGGTTCATTTATGTCATGGCATTTTCCAAAATGTTATGACAATCCAAATGGTGCAACATCTTAACTATGCATACACAATAAGATGAGAAGCATCGCTGAGTAGTCGCAGGAGGGAAAGTTGGTATACACCAAATTAGAGGCACGTAAGTGGGCACTCCTTGAAAAGGATCTTGACTTTGTAATCATATCAGATGTTATCGGGGGGTGATTTTAGGAAGGGTAAGTGCTTGGAAACTAAATCAGAGAGAGGCTGCCTAGGGAACACGTTGTTATCATAATTACCTGCTGAGCGATGACTGCAGAACCGGTGTTGATGTTGACGCCGAGCTGCCCTCTTCTCTCTCCGACAAGGCTGTCTTGTGTGGGCTGCTGCCTGCTTCGACATCTTTTTGTGCTCTGTTCTATGTTTGTTTTTTTTCTCTCTCTCTCTTTTTTTTTTTCTTCTTCCTCTTTTCAGCCAGGAACACAGACTGCAGGCCAAAAAACGCAAATATTGTTTTGGTGAGATCAGGCTCGGAGATTGAGGACGGACTTGCGTCAGTGTGTACGTGCGGGTGCTGGCAGGCTTTGGGGTTGCTCCCGGGAGCTGAGGCGAACCGGAGACCTCATCTTCTCTGTTTCAAACAACAGACTGCTCCTGCCGGCGCACAGGGCCTGCCTGCATGGGTTTTTTTTTTTTTTTTTTATTACAAATGATCTGTTTGAATGAAATGCAGCCCGGGCCTCCTCACTGTTGGCATTTAAACAGGAGGAAATAACAGATGATGATATCAGAGCGAGAGAGAGAGAGAGAGAGAAAGCGAAAGAGAGGGAGAGACCACTCAAGGAGGAGAAACACTTGACCTGTTTGTTTTGGGAAAATGGTATTCCTCTGCTAATTTCCTCCTGATAAGTATCTGACAGCTCATAGTAAAGTGTTTTATCTTGGCTAGAGGAAAATGGCTTCTCTCGCTCACGGCGCCAATCGATTTCAGAGACTCTGCTGCTGCTTTAAATTGCATTCACTGGTTTTTAGAGTTCTTCTATTTGCATAGAGGTAATCAATTACATATATTAGCCCCGCTGCTTTTAGCTTAACATGGACTTTCTCCTTCCTTCTCCTTTCTCCTTACCTCTCCAGACGCTGCTGCAAATTCTCGCTCTTTCCTCTTCCACCTAACATCATTGACTGCTGTTTGCTGTGCTGGGGGCATTGATTTTTACTGCTCTGCCTCTCTCTCTAGTTTAACAGTTGATGAGTTGTGTTAAGACACCCAGGGACAGCCCTGCCTGTTTTAAGGAGATGAGGTTGGCTTTTATAGCCCTCCTGCTTCCTCAGCCTTGGATGATAAGGTGTGTGTGTGTGTGTGTGTGTATATATGTGAGTATGCGCACACATGAGTGAGTGTGTATGAGCTGAACAGCCACAGGAGACCAGGATTCCCCCCAGGAAGCTAAAGTAAACGTTGCGGTGTTAAGGGCTTTTAACAGGCAAACTTGGGCTTTGTCATCTCAAGCATTTGAATCACTTTAAAGACTTTGTACAGAAAATTGGTTTATCTCAGTCAATGAGCAGCCACATCATCAGATACGATTACCAGGATTGAAGTGTTAAGAGAGTAATACCGAGCGCGATTATGAAACCGGAGACGCCCGGCTCGAGTGGAGAGTTGACAGAGAGTTTAGATTCAAAGGTGACAAGAATTTTTAGTCTCTCGCAGGCACCTACAACCCCCGACAGCCCACACACACACACACTCAGAAGTCATGGATACAGACACAAACCTCATTTAACACGATTAGTCTCTTTGAGGATTTTTACCGCAGCCTCTTATATCCTGGATGAAAGAGTTCACACTTCTGACAGGAAAAAAAGAAGAAGAAGAAGAAGAAAAAAAAAAAAGCTGGAGTCTGCAGAAGCTACTACGAAGCACTCAGCTTTTCACTGCAATATTCACCACATTATTAAGGAACACATTGCTTTGTGCTGTGTTGCTCACAACACCATCTGTAGTGTGCTGCTCAAGTGGTAGCAATTTTCTTGCAGTCTTGTGTCTCTCGTGCAGCATCACAAGCGAAATTCGATTGCAGATCTCCATGTTCTAGTGCATTTAGTTTCTCATAAACGTTTGCATTCTTCGGTGATTGCTCGCCGGCAGTTTCCAATGTGCAGCAATGTACTGCCATCCCGGTATTTAGCTCTCTCTTGCACTCTTTGGATATGAACCTTAATGTCATTTCAGAGTATGAGGAGGAAAAAAAAAAAACATTGCTCCGTCTTAAACCGAATTCCCATCTAACCTCTGCTGTAATAAAACCTGGTTGTGTGTGTGTGTTTGTTTTCGTAAACCAACAACAAAAGCTAAACATAGCTTTCTTGCATAGTTGCAAAATGACATTCCTGTGAAAGAAAATGCAGTGGAAATGAATTAAAGCGATTGAAAACGAGCCCAATGAAGATATAGTTATGGCATTTCCAGAACTTAATGTATGGCTAGCTTAACAATGATATTATAATCTCTCTCTTAAAGCCATCACATTTACACACTCACTACACACACGTTTTTAAGAGGGTCCATCGGTGCGTGTTATAGCTGGGTAATATCAACCTAATAGGCTTACCTGTCAGCACTGTAAGGGACGTAGACCCCGTAAATCACATTTGTCTGCGACACCTGCTCGCCTCCCCGCGTATTTATGGCTTTCTCCTCCGCCCTGTCCTCTTCTTTTTGGCCTCTGTCCAAAATCAACCCCCCTCTCCTCACATTATGTTCTTCAGTATGTTCCCTTCTTCTCATGGATTAAATGAATGAGCAGGTGTTATGATGTATGAGGGGCCCCCATCCCATCAGACTCCTGCTCCTTTTAAAACCGTGGCTGTACTGTTTTCTCAATATCAGCGGTGAGATGTTTTAGAATCAGTCTTGAGAAGAAAGAAATGTTTGTCATTTTTAGTCTTTTATTATAACTTAACCAAATGTCTTGAAGCTCAGTGTGGCATGTGCTGAAGATGGCATTTTTCAATAGATTAGCTCTCCCAAAGATACACACAGACAAAGATGTACCAGAATAAACCGTCCAGATGCAGTAGTTCCAGTAACACAGACATTAGATCCCTTCGGTTTCCTATACTTTTGTGTTTGTAAGATTCATTGTCGGCTGCGCCCCACTGACCAAATTTTCTTCCACTCTGATCGGAGGTGCCAAAGTACACTATACCTCTTGGACAGCGGCCACTCGGGCAGCCCGAAGGAGCGGAACCTGGTTTCCTTCAGTCTGAGAGATTATAAGGGAAGAAACAATGAAAGATGAAGGAGACGGGTGCATCTTCTTAAGGGGGTTGTTGTGAAGTTGTGGGTCCCTTAAACCAAAACGGTGATCTAAAAGATGCTAAATAGCCCTGATGATAACTCTCTGGGGTTTTGTCACTACCCTTTTTATATTACATGTAGTGTTTTGAACAGAGTATTGATTCAGATATTCAGATATTTGAGGAGAAACACAATTAAAATGTGTTACTTTGGCTCTGAAGATGTGACTGGCTATAAAAACTGAAGGATACATGTTGAATTTCTTTTTTTTTAAGTCAAACATAAATAAACAAAACTGCAAATGCACATCAGTTTAAAATATTGGTTGTCTGTCTCTTCGATGAAGGTGTCTGCCCTTTATCCATCAACCCCCACAAAACATATTGTCAGTGTATTCCCATATACTTTAACTGTGACACTACGTTTGAAGCATGTTAAATGTACCTGGTATTTTTCATCCTAAACTGAAAGTAAGAGTCTGTTGCCGCTCTAGCAGCTCCACAAAGCTGTTCTCAGGCGAAACAAAGCGTTGAAATGTTACCAGTATTGTGCTGACATGCTCTAAACAGTAAGACTAAATGCTGATTTTTAAGAATATGGAATTAACCTGCTTCATCCTCTTGGTATATCCTGTTAGCTTTCTGCACTTTTTGCTTATTAGCACCAAACCCAACATGCGGTTTGAACTTGATGGGAATCGTGGTAGTTAAGACAAAGTAGATTTTTTTTTAACTGATGTTGACAATAACTCTGCAGTATGCATAAAAAAAACCCCAAACATCTATAAACTTGTTTTGTTAAGGGAGGGGAGGTGTGTTAGTTTTAACATCAGGGTTGTGTAATATACAGGCCATTAGTGTATTTCCTCACAGTTTTTGTAATGCACCAGCGCAGTCCAGATGTCTAGAGACAGAAAGGAAATGTGCTGGTAGGCTAATCCCAAAACTTGTGTGTGTGTGTGTGTGTGTTCTGGGTCTATGCTGGATTTGTATCAGCCTGTAAAGGGCGCAGCGAAGCAGTGAGGAGAGACTAAGAGAGGTGTATTAAGGCAGTGAATCTCGCCGCTCTATGTGTAATGGACTCAGGATGAGGGCTGACCAAGCACCGGGCTGCTGATAACCTTTAGGAAGGACATTGTTCCTGTGCAGCGGGGGGGTGGGGTCGCGTTGGGGGGGTTTACACAGGACTGTGCTGCAGTATACACGCATGGCGGTGTGATTGGTGGCGCAGTTGTTCGTTGGTTCATTGGCTCTCCGGCAGGGTTAGGAGGTAGAGTAAATGGGGCAGTATAGCAAAGTCCCTCATGGCTTCCTGCTCACATTTTTCAACACCGGGGTGTATTTCTCTGTGATACATTTGTCCTCTGTCTGAACCAGGTTCTCCCTGGCATTCCATTAAAAGAAATTTAACAGCCTTTTCTTCTGTCTTCCTTCCCCTCAGATCACCACTTAAGGAGAGGTCAGCGAGGGACAGTGCGTGAAGGAATACATGAAGGGTGGGGTGGGGGAGGGGGTGGCCACCGCAGCGGCAGCATCACCGAGGTCAGAGTTCACGCAGGTAAACCGATCTTTCATTTAATCCACAGCTCACTGATTGTGCACGCTTTTTTTTTTTTTTTTTGTGAAGTGGAGCAGACTTGGCATGCAAAGGCAAAGTGAGGGAGTAATGTGGCTGGTTTTGATTGGACCCTCCTGGGCTGGCGGCCGGGGAGGAACTGGGAACTGAGCAGTCTGCAGCTGCTGTTTATGAGGAGCTGTGCAGGATCCTGTTTGGCTCAGCCTAAAAAATCCAACCAGTCCCCCCTTCCAGAAGCCTGTGGCCAGTGTCAGTACTTGGAGAAATGAATAAAACTATGATGCTATGATTCAGGAACCATTTGTTTCCAAAAAAACTTACTTTTTCTCCCTTTTTTTTTTTTTTTTTACTGGGCAGTTGCCAGACTGGGGAATTAGGGGAAAAGAGAAAATGTGTAGTCTCGAGATTTATTGAACACTAATAGTAGTGCATTTCTAGACTATGTAACCATAACTCAGGCTGTAGACTGTACTAAAATTGTAAATTTCAGCAATATCAGCAGTGCATTGACTGAATGAAATGTGATAGAGCTAGTTTGACCTTATTGCAGTTCATATTTAATGATTTAGTGCATTTTGTTCATTGCACTAAATCACAGAAATCATTCTAAAGTTGCTCCACATTTAAAAAAAATAAAAAATGTCTCCAATTTTACACCCTTTATGTGCCTTTGCTCCTGTATTCTTTGCTACCAGGGATTAAGTAGGATGACTGGTGGGCTTTGGAGGGTGGGTGGGAGCAGATCGGGATGCAAATAAATAATAAAGTGCTAGTTAATCTTTCTCGGTGTGGTGTGTGTGTGTGTGTGTGTGTGTGTGTATGTGTGTGTGAATGCTGAGCAATGCCACCGCTTGGAGAGCATCTGCCCTGCACACAAACACTCACGTACGCACGTATAGGCAGACAGACACAGATACTGTACACACATGCGCGACTAGCAGGGATCAGCCAAAGCGATTAGGACACGGACTTCAGAGCACACAAAGTGACAGGTTTGACACACACGCACACACGCACACACACACATACAAACGCACATTACACGCCGACCATCAGCAGAGTGACAAGTAATGCACAGCGAAAGAAAGAAAAGAGCTGCAGAATGTGACAGCACACGACTGCAGACACATGAAAGTATAGGAAGACAAGTTCTACTGCTTTTCTCTGCTGCTGTCGTGCTGTATTCATCTTGCCTGGTGCCCATGGACTCATATCTGTTCCTTTTTTTTTCTTTTCTCCCCCCTCCTTCTCTCACATTAACACATAGACTACGCACCAACAGTTGATCAAACAACTGTGCAGTTGAGGCAGAATTTGGCCAGACAGCCAGCCAGGATGAGTAATGTAGAGCTCCTTTGGCTTAATTTGTTTAGAAAGCCTATCATTGCTGCAAACATGTTACAGACTGTTGCTGTTTACACGAGAGTATTTCCCCCTGTAGGTTTAACTGGATGCATTTTTAATGCCGGCACCACACAATGTGGTCACTGCTGAACAATGTGGCTGTTGTGAGGTGATGAAGTTGAAATTGAAGAGACGGGAAGAGCGCGTTTGCGTGTGATGGTCAGGAGGACGTCTGCGGTGTTTTTTTGTGACCACACAAAAGGGGAAATTTCCAGTGTAGCTACAAAGTCTTTGCATGTGTGAAATGATAACACAATCACATAAACCTATTTTGGTTTTGTCGAACCTCTAAACAGCGTGTTGTCACAGGATTTAGAATCCCAGCTTTCCTATTGAATTTTTGTCTGTTTCTTGTTTCTTGTTGTCGTCTCTTCTTCCTTTCTTTCCAGTTTTTTCTCTTTCAGAGTTAAGTTTGTCTGATGCAAATCTGTTTGTGAACAGCACACAAGGACTTCCTCTTGTATGTGTTAATTGGGGCTTCACAATTATGGCCAAAATGGTAATAGCAAATAATTTGATCTATATTGGAATCATGATTATTTATTGTTTTAATGGACAAAATATTTTTCATTGCACTTCCACATTAAAATAAGCAGAGGGTGCTACTGATGCAACTGTTCTGTTGCATCTAAAATATGACTTAAATATGTAGCAGCTTTGCACAGAGAAGCCTCTAGTCTCCCCACTTAGTTACTGCAGCCTGTACAACTCAGGAAAAAAATGCCAAAAAATGACTTTGAAACAAGGCATTTTATCTACACGGACTGTTTTCTGTGTGTTGAGTTTCTCTGAGTGAAGCATTTTAAATGTCAATATCAAATCGTGTTCATTCAATGATGGGAAGCCAAACTTAGTACTTGCTTATTTGTGCGTCCCTAAAGGATGGGAGACATGTATGAAGATAGAATGTGACTCTAATCAAAAACCATTATTCCTGAAGGAGTTTTACCTCCAGCTTAGGAGGCGGCGATGATATTCAGAAGACAGGAATGTGTATTTTTATCCTCGCCGGTGATGTTCACCGTGGTTATCGTCTCACGGCCCATTTTTCACATCCACAAGCTGGCCTTTTTTGGATTGTGCGCTGAAAGAGGCATCTCACAAACAAGCAGAGGTATAAAGTGGTGAGAGTGGGAGGATGAGAGAGAACATTGTCTTCTCCTTCCCAGCTTAGGGACAGAGCAGAACAGGTTGTGTGAGGATACTTGCTATCCTTAACAATGTCTAACACCGCCTCAGGGCCACCTCTTCTTCTCTGGTGCAGCTGAGGGTTGTGTTGAGCAGGGGAGTTGGAATATGCACATTCCTCAGCATCAGATGGCCTTCCTGGTACACTGAAATTCCCAGAGTCCCTGAGATGAATGTTTTTTAATGGCTCTTCTTAGCAGATTTAGATTACTTTTTCCCCCCTTTACATAATTAAGACTTTACTGTTGTAGACTTTCATTACAGTTTACAGACCAAAATTCAATATTTTCTGTGCATTGAAGCATTTGCAGCAGTACTTTGGGTGCACTCACTTCCATTTTTGGCTTCGTATTAAGTGGTTTTGATAATCCGTCTGTCTCTTGCCTCATCTCAGTTTGCTTTTAGTAATATTATGATGTTCCCAAATCTCAGCAATTACTAAGGTCAGTGCAAAGGTTTCATTACCATTTGAAATGTTGGTGGAAACCATGAAAATACGAGCCAAGCTGCAGTATAATTTCCCTTTAAATGTCTCCAAACGCTGATATTATCTGAAATGACATCACTCCAATGGGCCGCCATCTTTGTGTGCCGGTCGGTCCATTATGTTATCCATCACTGGGTCTCTCTGTCTGGCATTGTCAATTACCCAGAGGAAAACAACATTAGAGGCCTGAATGGGACACGGAGCTGTGGCAGGCCTGACATGGCTGTGTTATATGATTACACAACCTGTTGGCTGTCCGCCTGTCAAGTGTCTCCTGACTCTGATGAATGGCTGTAATATGCCGCGCATCACAACACGCCACGCCACACACTCATTAATGGCTTCTCATAATGCCCAGGACGTTCCTCCAATGCCGCGGCAGGATTCGCGGAGGGGGGAGAGAGAGGGAGCGGGAGGAAGGGGTGGTAGTCGTAGAGCGAGAGTGAGAAATGGCGTTCATGAATACTCCAACCTTGTACCAGTAAACAAAAGAAACATGGTGCCCTCATTTGAATAAATTCACAAACGGTGTGGCAAGACGCCAGTCTCGCAGTCACACGTAACTCTTTGTGAATGAACGAAGGGTGACAGAAATAGAATGAGAGCGAAAAGCACTGGGAGATGTACGAATTATTATGTTTTAAGTGTGACACATATGTTTCTCAATTAGATAACATTCTTGTCCATCTGTGGCCTATTTGCATAGATTATCAGTAATGTGTGCAATGCGGCGTGCACGCCAGTGTGTGGGAACGTCACAATGGAGATGCTCGAAGAAAGGAGATTGAATCTGTCGTCTGTTGGATGCCATCTGAAGCTTAGCTGATTGCTCTTTCTCTCAGTGAATTAGGAGCCATGCTACCCAAGATCCTCCAAACTACTCGACTCTCAGCTGTAACAAACAGATTTGATTCTCATAGAGACACTGCTCCGAGAGCTTTCAAATTAGACGGCTGAAAATCGCTCTGAATGAGCTATTTTCTAAGAAGTCTGTAGGGTAGATGCTGTGCACCAGTAGCTGTGTGGCAACAAAGCAAAGAAGTTTTTCTCGCAAAGTGTACCAGCCACGGAGAGGTTATCGAAAACCTACATAACCCTAAGCCACGAGAGATGGCTCTGGATCTGTCAGACTTTTAGCGTGCGATGCTTATTGGGAAGCGTCAGCCACATTGCCGGAGCCCCATTGATAAGCACATTCTTTCTCTCGACTTGACAGGTCTGTGCTCAATATACTGCGCCTCGGCTTTGTCTTGTCATGTATTTTGCGTCGCCTCACATTAAAGTCAGTATTTTTATAGCGAGAGACACAGATGTTAAGAGATTTTCAATTTCACCTCGCTCAGATGTGCCAGCGTTTTCAGACTGGATGCCGTGGAGGAAAAGCGCAGAGCGGCGCTGCACCTGCAGTGTGTGTATATGTGAGAGAGGAAGAGACAGGGAGACAATCTGTCTGAATATTCCTCTATCTGTGTGTCTGCGCAAGTCTATGTGTTCTTTCTCACAGCTTGAGTTTCTCAGTTTGAAATGCAACACCTGCAGATGTGTCTTGTAAACTGCAGCCGCCAGCTTCTCTCTCATTCAGAGGGGACCATTGAAACAAAGCAATTAAAGTAGCTCCCTCCATGGGGCGTAGACTTGGTGAATGGGTGTGCCTGCCTGTTAGCGAGTGATTTTTCCGTTTGTGTTTAATAACAGAATCTTTAAGTTGAGCGGTAAAGAGTCATATACATGTCATAATCGTGTGTGTTTAAATATGGAAGTCAGAGGTCACTGACAACCTGTTGACACAGTGCAGATTTATGCAACACGCACACACACACCCATGCAAACACACACTCAGCCGCAGCCCTGGTTTTCGACACAGCGCGTTATAGCAGCGGTTTCTTGTTGCTGCTGATCTTTGGGTCCTTCCAGCTCCAGATACCAGAGCCGGAGTTATTCTCTGCTCCGCTCCCTGACCCTCCTAATTGAGAACGGCTGTTACTGAGAACGAGAGAGCTAAACAGACAGAGAGAGATTGAGAACAGATTCTTGTGTGAAAGCAAGTAAGAACAAAAGAATGAACAAATGAAAGGAGCAAAGAGCGAGACCTGTGCGGGCCAACGCTGATCAAGTTGGAAGATGGCTGTGCGCTCAACAGTTGGCCTCATGAAACCGAACCTCCCTCCTCCTCTCTCCCTTGACCTCCTCCTCCTCGTCTCTGGCCACAAGCCAAACAAAGCCAAGCGCAATGTCCTAAATGTAGGAGTACCGATTCAATATAGTATACGATAGCTGTAAGAAAGAAAAAATTGAGGGGAGAGCTGTTGAGAGCGGAGCGAGAATAGCATAAAGGAGAATCAAACCAGAGGGCTGGGAAGAGGAGCGGTGAGCTCGGTGACAGCTGCATGCATGTCGTAGTGGGTGACGGTCTGTCCGTCTGTCAGAGCAGATATTTCTGTCTGTTTAGTGCTGCCTTACTGGCTGCCAGAGACACTCCTCGTGTCATCGCTGGGTGCCTGCTGTCACTGGCTAAAAAGGAGAGAGGGAGTGTGTGTGTGTGTGTGTGTGCGCATGGGTGTGTGTGTTTGCGTGTGAGCGAGAGTGACGGAGAGAGAAACTCGAGCAGCTGTCTTGAAAGCTCTTCCACTCTGTCAGTACATCTAGAATCTGCTTTCCCCTGATATCTCCTCAGTGAGACAGTATTTTAGTCAGTTGTTTGGTCAAAAGGCCTCAGTCTTTCTGCTGTTAAAGGAACACTTTAGGGAAATCAGCGTGTCGCACAGCTTATCCGTAAAGATAATGAGATCATAAACACTGCAGAAATCATATGTCTCCGGTGGAGCCGTTTTTCAGCGCGCATATTCAAAGGAAAACTCAGTTTTTGTCTTGTTTTTTTTTCAGGTTTTACTTAAATCCAGTACATCTGTGGCACATACATCTAGTGCAGAAATAACAAGCGCTCCATTGCTTCACAACAGGGTTCAATGAGGTCAGTCCAGCTGAAACAACCTCATCATAACAGAACAGTCGGTTTCACAAGAGACGTGTAACATGAGGTCAGATATTGCTGCGGTCGCTGAGGCCTGCTGCGAGTGAATAAAAGTAACTCAAAACACTACGTTGACATTAACAAAGAATTTGTACTACTTGTGGACTTGCCTGATTTGCTTAACGTTGTCTGCATCAGCGCCGATACCGATCTGCTTGTCTCCGTTCTACCGAGTCCAGATGTTGAAGACGGAGCGGGGCATCGCTCCGGATGAACAGGTCCGTGCCTTCGCGGCAGCTTTACTGCTATTGTTGTGTTTATTCTTTGTGAAGTGCTTTGTCTTGCTCAGGTTGAAAGCCGCTATATTAATTCAGTCTATCACTTCCTCTTGCGATACATTATTGATACTGTGGTGCCAAATATCGATATATTTAATTCAAACATGCAGACGCTCCAAACCGATTCCCCACTAGGTCAACTGATGGTGGCATTATTAAGAGCGTGGTGGAAAGCAAATCAGAGCACTAATTGAATGGACGTATTATTAAACTGAGTAGTAATAATAATACATGCTACAGAGCAGCAAAGGAGTATATTCTTGATACTTCTTTACCTTTTATCGAAGTACCGCAAATTCCAGACTATAAGCCGCTACTTTTTTCACACACTTTGAACACTGCGGCTTAAACAATGATGTCACTAATTTATGGATTTTTTGCGATTTTTACGAATTTGTCTCGAGACGTACGTGACACTGAGAGCGACAATGAAAGAGAGACTGAGGACGTGTGTGACGAAGGAATTCTGAGGCTGTTTAATTCCGACACTGAAGAAGACGACTTTGGTGGTTTTAGTGCGCTGGAGGAAGATAAAGATAGCCATCAATGACTTTTCCTGGTAGGCTCGTGTTTTTTTTTTTTTTTAGATTTTTTAACCAGCCGTGTTACAGACACTGTTCAGAAAAAAGCATTTACGTATTTGTGTATGTTACCGGTACCTATTTAATTAAAAGTTTAAAAAATCTTTCTGTTTAACATGTTTCTTTGTACATATCTCATGTTACAACACCTTCGGCTTATAGACAAGTGCGATTTATATGTGTACAAAATTAGTTTTCTTTTAAAGTTAGTGGATGCAGTTTATATTCAGTTGCACTCAATAGTCTGTAAATTACGGTATTTTTGTCTCCTTCACAGATATCATGCAATGCAGTAAGTTTCGCAGAGTTGTCCTATCGTGATACAACTGTCTTTGTTGGCAACATATTGTGAGCATTTTGCATCGTCTACATACGAACAGAAATAAAGAGAGAAACCATGAATTGTTAAAGATCCAAAAACACTGCAAGATTTTTATTGTTGAATCAGTTCGATCTGTGCGTTTCCTCGGCCCCCTGGGGAATCTAAAGCTGTTACCAGCGGAGGTGGCGAGTACAGTGTTACGCTATCTCGTAGTCGATACTCGTATTTTGTGGAACCTTTTGACAATAAGACCTGAGGTTTTGTAATACTACACTGTACTCTTAGCGTGCACACAGTATTTGCCAATAGCAGGGGACCGGTATTATCTTGGAATAAAAAAAACTTGTAGCAGCTGTAATGAAAAGACACGGAGGTAGGCAGCTGAGTCTGTCAGTTTTGTGTAGGAGGTACAATTTACATGAAATATTAAGTAAAAATAGCACACTATTTTAAATTTCCTGGGTCAACAGAATGTGAGTGTGGGTGGCACAGTGAGACAGCGTGAAGCTGAAAATCACCGTGTGCACTGCCTTACCCGAAATACTTCCAAAAATTAACCTGGCTGCTCTGTTCGGTGTGTATTAAAGATATTTAAACGTGCGTTTACAGTTTGTGAATTTGCAGGACAACAACTGACAGCTGTTTACTAAAAGGTTTGACCCCTCACTGTACGTTGGGTAGTGCAGCATAACGGCTGCTATCATTTAACATAGTGAGGAGACGGGATTACCACGAAGTACACGGATGATTTAAGGGGCCTGCACCTCTCATTATTTGAACAATGCACCGATCTGTTGCATTTGGAAAATCTTGGACTTCTATTTCTTACTAATATGGTGTATTTTTTGCCTTAAGTGCTGACCATTGACTGTTTGATTGCAGTCATCTGTTGTTCGAGCGCTGTCGTCTGATTACAAACATGTGTTTTTCACCAACCAAGATGGCCATGGGGTGAGGTAATGGAATATTTAAAAAAAATAAAAAATTTAAGAGCATTAGTGAGGTATTTCTCTGCTCGGTGGATCGGCGCTTGTCGTGAAGGTCGAGGGTTTTGAGCTCAATGTGTGAATGCGGAGTTCTCCTGGTAGATTTGCAGCAAGGTTTACAATTTAGACAGCACGTGTGATTAAAGTTCCTCAGATAACTCAACTTTTCTTGACCTTTCTCTGACTGTCGGCAATACTCGTACGATTTAATCAATCTCGGAAGCAGCATCACTTTCCTGAATTCCAGGCCGACTTCAGCAGCGGTTTGAGCTTTGGCGTTGACGTACGATTCTGAGGCATCCGTGACAACATTAGTCCGACTTTAGAATCTGTATTGTCAGTGTTTGCTTCTTGTGGCTCCTCCGGTGCCCCTGACAGCTTTGTAACCACACACCCGTGTTTATGTTCTTTAGGTTAACACGGTTATCTCTGTGTGCAACCCGAGCCCTCAACCTACATGGGCACTTGGCATACGTGTTGTGGTTGCGTGTGAGCGTTCTTGCAGCTGCAGGACCCGTCTCTTTTCCCCGCGTCTCTCTCCAGAAAGAGCTGCAGGGACTTGCCAGTATTTTCATTCCCTTTGGAGGCATTTCCGCACACCAACAAAGCCTGGCCTGCGTGATGAAACAGAGAGGAAGCAGCTTTTGTGGAGGGAGCAGCCAATTTCTGCGTGTGTGTGTGTGCACTGCTGACCCCGGCTAACAGTTTGTTACATGCAAATTTACTTTTGAGCTCGCAATTCAGGTTGCCCCAGGCTCTTGTTTGCCGACGAGCCTACTGTAGCACGAGAACAAGCCTACTCTGTATCCCATTCAGAAAACAACGTTGCCTCCTGTTTGCCTCTAATTAACTGGTATAATACCTAGCTTGTTGGATTGGTTAGTGTTTTTTACGGGGCTTGTTAAGCACTGGCCTTACACAGTCTTCACTTCCTCTGTAGCCGTTGCCAAAAGGAAATGTGTGCTGTAGCCCAGGTCACAATTCTCCAGGGTGTCTGGCCCTGGGAAGGGATTGAATTCAACCAATAGTCGTAAAAAAAAAAAAAAAAAAATCATCTGTTTAGCAGAACTATCATGCAACATGCACTCTTTGCCCTCATATTTCCAATAAATAAATAACACTGATATAACTCGAATATGTTCAGCTCTGCTTTCTTGGACTCCATGTCTGAGTATTAATTTTTCTCCTCGCTGATTGGATACCCTTTTGTTAATTTGGTGGTTTCTAGAAATAACTCTGTTTTGGTAAG
Source organism: Stegastes partitus (assembly GCF_000690725.1). Lineage (NCBI taxonomy): Eukaryota > Metazoa > Chordata > Actinopteri > Pomacentridae > Stegastes > Stegastes partitus. The sequence continues at coordinate 349,809 of NW_007577864.1, read as the reverse complement.
AACTGAGGTTAAGGCTCACACGGATCTTGATTTTTGCTGTCTCACTTGAGGTCATGACACAGCTACCGAAAAATCGCAAGTGTTTTTTTTTTTATAAATGGGAGCAAAAGCAAAAGCAACTGCAGGGTCTGGCAACCACAGTGTCTCTGAAGCAGAGATTTTCTCTGGGGTTGTCTACAGAGTCAGCGTCCTGTGGGTTGACAGCCGGGGCCCTGTGACACACGCTCATGCCCATAAACAGGGATTTGGCCCTCTGGAGAAAATAACCTTGATAATTACTGGGTGCATATGGACCTGCCCACAGCGAGAGGGGGAGGAGGACGAGACGAGGGCTGACTGTGAAGGAGAAAGAGAGGCAGAGAGAGAGAGAGAGAGAGCCACATCCGCTGGTGCATTCCTGCATGCTGTGTCATACTGGTGCTGAGTTTCCCCTCAGTTTGCACGGAGATTTCCACAAGGTGGAGAGTGCAAAGACCCACTGACGCAACGCTCGGGGCTGTGGACACTGACATTTAAGGTTTAATAAGGCGACAAGCCGCACATTCATAGACTCCCCACGGTAACAAAAAGACAACATGAGTGTTTGAAGAACAAAACGCAAGAAGACTGGTAGACAATGGCGAAAAAATTGGAGCCATATGGGGGTGGGATCCATGGAAAGAGAAGAAAGATACAAGTCGGTGACCTAACTGCGAAAGCGCTCGTAGACTTCGGCTCTCCTCTCCTCGTCTCTTTCTGGCCGCATCACGTGGTCTCGCTGGTCTAGCTGAATTGGCATCATTACAGCAGCCAGAGCTGAATGTCTGTGGCTGGCTCGCCGCCCGTCTGCTCGCCTGTCATTCAGCTGGTTAAAGAGGCCTTGTTGAACCACTGCACTGTGCCTGGCTACTACAGGGCCATTCATGCCTGTAACGGCAGAAACAGCCAAGTCCTGTCATCAGCGCTAGCTAGCACATACCAATTTACTACTGGAAATGACAAGGGCATTTTGCTTGCTAAGCACAGTTTCCCTCCGAGCAACCTCATAACCCATTTTTTTTTTTTTGAAGTTTTGGATTACATTTCAGAGAATGCTCCCATCTGACGGAACAAGTGTCTTTAGACAAACACGGCATCTCAAATACATTCCCCGTCTCTGTTGCGCGTACGCCACCTACATCGAGCGTATAGCGGAGCAGACTGATCCGTTCCCCAAGGAATCGTACAGCAACAGCGCAGAACAACAAAACACATCCTTTGTTGCTGCCTTGAACGGTGGGATTTTCAAACAGAAGACTTGAAAATACAGTTTGTCACTCGGAGAAGGGTTTTTTTTTTTTCTCTACCCTTGCTTGTCAGTTGCTCTGTGTGCCTTTGGCTAATGGCAGCTCATCCTGTCACAGTTGACCTGCGCCTTAGTGAACTGTTCTCCGTCCTTTTCTCAGTCCCAGTGTGACACACAGAGCGAGGACATGCATGAGAGCCGTGACTTCATCCTGCGCTCTACCTCCTTTTCTCTCATCCTCCATCCCTCCCTTGGACGGAGGAGTAAAACATTCCTCTCCTACTCCTCGCTCCATGTCTGTCGTCCTAACATCTCCCTGCTATGATTAGCAATAGTGTTTTTTCCCCAGCCAGTGTAATGTCTAGATCCTCCTGTGTCCTTGGAAAGCAGCCTAATAAGCTCAGACACACACTGATGTCTCCGAGCTCCACAGGCCTATTCTCCAGCGTCACCCGGCGCACACCGAGGTAAACAAAGACTGCCACACACACACACACACACACACGTACGCACACTATCCTAGTGTGCTAATAGACCGGCATACCAACCCACTGAGGACAGCGTTGACGCTAGCTCGCTAACGTTGACCTTCCGTGTGCCAATCACAACAAATCTGCTCCCTGATTTGAATATGGGGAGGAAAACAGTGTAAATTGAAAGCAGAAATCCCCCTGGTGTGAGACAAGATGAGCCTCCGAATAAATTATTCAGATGGCAGCCTCTTTCCTGCATGATTCTCGCCTTCTGCTACGTTTAATGGCATCTGTGATGACGCCCATTGGAGATTAATCCAGATGTAAGACGTTTGTACGAGTGTGTGTTTGCGCGCGCGTGTGTGTGCTTACGCTTGTATGTGTGTTTTCGCCGTGTGTGTGTGTGTGTGGCCTGCTCACCCCTCTTCTCATGCATCCCGTTGTGTCGTGTGATGGGGAAACAAAGCCTCAACAGGGGAATTTATTTCTTCTCCGGAGAGGGCTGTAAATAAACAACTAGTGAATCAATGCCTCCATTTGTTTTTTCTCTGATAATTCTGCCTGTGTCGTTAGGCGGTGTGACAGTGTTTTGCAAGCCGGCGTAGCTCTCAGCAGCCATATTTCCTCTTGGTGAGAGTGAGAAAACATGCCACACCAGCCTCATGTTTCATTACCGAGGATCAGTAAATTACCGCACGCTTTTTTATATCACTCACTGCAGCTCATTTAGCGCCGTGATGGAGCCTTTGTATGAATGGGGAAATAACACCGGCATTAGAAATTGTGCTTTAGAGCTACACAGTCAACTAAAGACACACAGGCAGCGAAATTACCAGGTGCAGTTGAATACACACAAAAAAAAATCTAGTAAAAATCCTGTGCGAATGCATTTCAGTCTATTTGAGCATCATTGATTTGCCGCAAAAGGATGACCTTCCCTGACACATTTACTTACAAATGCATGAATACAAAAACATTGGACAGTATTTGGAAATTCGCAATGTGTGGTCTTTTTCTTAATATTGCACATTGCGTTATAATAAAATATAAAAAGGGGCTGCCTTTAGTTCATCTGGATAAGCGCGATTTCTACCTTAAAGCCATTAGAGCTTTGTTTTTTTTGTTTTTTTTCTCTCTCTCTCCAGTTATGTCTCTACCAAAATGATATTTCTGTTACGCAGTTTTTTTTTTGTTTTTTTTTGTTTAATCTCAGTTGCTTTAGACAAATCTTTCACCAAAATGGCACAATTTATCCTATCAAGAAACTGTACAAACAAGAAGAATCATCAGTTTTTTAATTCCCCAACTGTCCTTAAACTCTTCATCTTCTGTGACGTGCTATTCATTTGGGAAACTCAAACACTTCTAAGCCCAGAATGCTTAGAATCTCTATATTTCATGACCATTGCTTTAATTTACATGCCCTGCTTTATAATTTGCCATAAATACACCATCTGCAATAGCCAAATTCTGTAAAATAGAAAAAATTCTGCTCTCCTTGTTGCAACTGTGAAGCTATTAGTGACTTACCTGTGACCAAGAGTCATGTGACAAAAATTCTAGAACTTTCCCCCTATTTTTTTTTGTAAATGACAAATCAGAGAAATTCTACCTTTTATAAAAGAATAAAAAATCTTATTTTGTATGGCATCATAACTTTTTTATACTGCAAGAAAAACATGTTTAAATTCTGTCTAATTCTAGCCGTGGTTGTGCTGTTTCCGTAAAGGTACAGGATCTTATGTTGGAGTGAACAAAATGATCCCACAGTGAGTAAAACTGTGACAAAAAACCATCCACAAGCATTCGAGGTTTCAGAGGGTTAAAATCTGGACAATTAAGACCAAAATTTTGTGCAAAAACGAGCCAAATGTTAAACTTTAAACTGGCTCAATCAACTTTTTTTTCCCTCCCTAACTGCACTTCTGTGGTCTCCAGTAACAATAATTAGCATAGCGCAGGTTCCAGAAAATGCGAGGGGAGTTACTCGTATTAGTTCCGGTTCGATGACTTATTGGAACAGTGAATAATGGCGTGAGCCGAGCGTTGCCGGTTATTCGGGAATAAAGGTAACCTCCCAGTGCGTAAACCTTGATTAGGAGCAATCATTCAGCTAATGCTGCCGTTGGTAACGCCAACATGACTACACATAAGAGCCTCTAATGAGCACTGGTTTACCGTGGTTTTCTTTGTACTCAAGTACCCGTCTCTGTATCCCATATCCAAGTGTGAAATTACAATATCAGATCATATTTAGTTAATTAAACCCATATGACTAATTTAATTTGACTCAAATATGGGGAAAAATGAATAAATCATGGAGGCGTATTTAGCTTGCTAGCGCTGGTGTTAACAGTAATTAAATGTGGGGCAATCTGTAGCCTGTGAAGATAGCTCCAGTCTTTTCTTTCCGCCTACTGTACAAGTACACATGTGGAAGGGGAAGAAAAAAAAAATGTAAGCCAGACAATTTTTTGGAAGCCATCTAGCAGAATATTAATGAAATGATGTGGGAGTTTCAAACGTAGAAATAAGTGAGTTAAAGATGCGGTCCTGTAAAGTAGGCTAGCGCATTAATAGTCAGCGACGGGTTGTCCCATTAGGAGATCTGCACATCTCAGTTAGAGAGGAGCCAGAAGCAGAGAAGAAATATTCCTCCATGATTAGAGCCTGGAGAGTTCAAAGACAGCTGCTTGTGCAACTAGATGGGCACAAAACACTCACAGGGAAGACAAGAAATCAACTTGCATTTGTCATTTAAGTATTTTATGTTTCATATTTGGCAGGGATTAGAGATGCACATTCTCTCCAGCTCTGTCACTCCTTGTTATGTGCTTCCAATTTGTCAGATGCACAACAGGGTGCTTTATTACATCTCGATAAATGATGCCACCTAAGTCTTGTTTTCCTATCACTAAAAAGCACATTGTGTTTTGTCACGCTCCCTGATGTGCGTTGCATTCTGTTTTGTTTCATTTTAGACTCGCTCCGTGATTGATGAGGATTAAGAAACGGATTGTGCCTGATAGGAAACACAGGAGCGTCCTCATCCAAACTGGTAAGGATTCTAAAATTTGTGTCCTGATCTGAACAGTTAAGGATTGGCTTGTACGGTGATGCTGATAGGCTTTTTTTCAATAGACAAGATAAGATGGTTGTAGCTTGGATTTTGCCTTTTGTTGTGTACTAAACACGCAGGCACTTTGTCGCATAATCATGTTACGTAGTATGTGAAGTGCTTTCAAGAATGTATTGATAACATATTGTAATTCAGAAGAGCACACAGACTTACTCAAACTTAATTCATCTGTGGAGAAATGTCACTTGATTTTTCCCGACGTTGTTGCTACGCTGGGTACTATTGTTCTGCTCTTGGACTAATACATTGGACCACATGCACGTCAGAACATCCTGAATTTATCGCCACGAGAGACTGGCCACCATAGTTTTGAGCGAAAGCATATGTTCGCATGATGATTTACATGAAGTGGGAGGGGAGAGGAGGGGGGCACCAAGTCACTCCGCGCTTCAATATATCACTGTTGGTCCTCTGATGTGGTCGATTCAGACAAAGCCCATTTGAAGGATGTTTACAAGACCGCATTCTTGCATGTATACCATAGTGCTGATACCTTTCTGGCTCTGCCTCAAGCTGTCCCCAGGGCTTGAAATCTGAACGGCACTGTTAGACGTGTTGAACCGATGGTAAGTTCCCATGTATGGCCATTGATCTGCCTCTATCGATACCAATATCAATCTCCAAGAAGAGGACAACCGCTAATCCCCATTTCCTCATCCTCCAGTCGCCGCCTCCCCCGCCGCATAACCTGCACAGCGAGGCTCCATTTGATGCAAAAACATGCATGAATATTGTGTTCAATTAGCCTTTGAACAGCATGAATATTATGTATTCAGTTATCCCTCGGACTGCATGAATATTAAGTGTTCATTTAAACCTTGGCAGAGATGAAACACCCCATCAGTCGTCATCACAGTGTTGAAAACCTTTGACCACCGTGGTGGACGGTGTAATTGGGGTGAATGAGGATGTGAGGAAACATCAGACTGAAGGATGTCATATTATGGCCTCGACGCATTTAAGTAAAAGGACACCTTATCCCTCCGCTTTTTGTTTGGGAGGCTGTGCAAAATGTCGACAGTGTAGTTTGTATACATGTGAAACGGCATCAAAGCGCTGGAAGGTGAATAATTTTTGGTGGCATCTGCACATTCTGCAATATGCTAATGAGGAAAGCTGCAAAAGCCAGATTGCCAGGAGAGAGAAGGGGAGATGGAGAGAGAAAAAAGAGGGAGGGAGCAGAGTGGAAAAGAGAGAAACAGACGGAGGCTGGTGTAAATTATGGATGCAACCTGCGATTTCCAAGAGGAAAAGAAAGGCAGAGAGAAACCTCAAGTCATGCATATCAGATTACGCATTTACCACATTTTCTTATCATGGTCCGTGAGCAAACTCGTACACAATCTGGCCTCTTTGTGTGTGTGTGTGTTTGCTTGAGACCGAGCGAGTGAGAGAGAGAGAGCACTTACATATTCATCCATGTCAAGTTGTGTGGAGTTGTGTTGTGCTGTCAGGCATTCTCAAAACTTGACATGACGCGTGTGGCGAAAGCTCTGTTGACTTTCGTTGCTACTGTGTTGCGTTGCTTTGCTTTGTGTGTTCACAGTCACGTGGCTCCTCATAGTTCACACGTATCATTTCAGCGGCGAGCGTGCACGAGGACAAAGCGGCGAATCTGTTCTGTTAGGAGCCGTTTCAGTTGTTTTACATGACTGACATTGTTTAACTCCACTGCAGCTTTGTTAAAAATACTTGAATCTCATTATGTATCTTGCCTGCTTGAGCAGTTCTAAGTAAAGTTAAGTAAAAGTGAGTATTCATGTCCCGCTACCACATCCCACCCTTGTGTGCCAGTCCCCCGCGTGCCTGTGCCTGTGTGAATAATGGATCCATTCTTGAGTCGTGTCTGTGACTGGGGCCTGTGCAGTGGTGTGGTTTCCCCACCAGAGGTGGAGGTGCAGGAGACGGGAGGGGCTGGTGGTCTGGAAATAGCTCTGCCTGAGCTGGGAGCACCTTAGGTGGGCCTCTGTGCCAGCTTCACCTTCCTTTAACACGCTTGCACGACAAAAGTACAATTCTGCAAGCCAACCTGGCATATATTATACACACATTTTCCAGTTAGGTTAAAAAGGAAATATGGTTTAACCTGTCTCCATTCAGCTCTGGTGTCTGAGTGATCCCGTCAAACATGGCTGGAGAATTAGAAAAGAGCTGCGATTTCTAAGAATTGAACGGGAGCCACATTGCACTTAAAGCGAGACGCGTCTGAGCTGGAAACAGAAACTATGAAGCTGCCCTGGATCTTGCCTGCATGTAAATGTGTGTTAATGTGCAAAGTAGGTCATTTATTTGGAGCAGGGACAGCCGTAGTGTGCCTCTCTTGAGCGATGTCAGAGTGGGGAATCAGTGCATAAGCAGACACATTGTTGGATTTGGTGAACTGCGGCGGGGATTTACGTATGTGGATATTTTGTTTATATGTCAAGCCCAAACTCTAATATACCGGAGGGGAAGGTGGGGGTGTGTTGAAGGTGAAAATGGCTGTGGTCAGTCCAGAGACAGCATCAGTAACCACAACCAGAGATAGCAGCCTAAAAATCAGACTAAATCAGATTACCAAACAAACAGCTAAGAGGATTAATCCTGATCTCTCTCTCTCTCTTTTTTTCCATCAGACGGACATTAAATCTGCAATCTATAAAATCCCTTCAAATGATTTTCTATTTTACTTTGTAGCTCTCATTTTCTGGTCACATGTTTGGAGCGAAGCTCTTTCTGTTCCCAGTGAACTCTGCCCTTTTGTTCTGCCTTCAGGCCTCCAGAAATTGCTTTACTAAACAGGGTATCATATCGGCCTTTAAAAATATCTTCCCAGAGTACAACATGAATCTGACCTCCAATCAGGTGCCATGCTGTTAAGCCCCATAATGTTATAATGACGCGTTGTGCCCGGCACACTTGTTGTGAGGAATAAAGCTGTGCTGAGAGATGCCTGTGGCTCTGTGGCTGTCACTTAAACAAGCACAGCAACGTTCGCCGGCACCGACCTAATTAATAGAAAACATAATATATGGAAGGAAATAATTACACCTTGTCCCTCGCTTTCAGAGATCAAAAAAATGTTGCTGCATTTCTTCGAATTAATCTCAGGAATGATTTTTGGTTTACAGGGAATCAGTGGCAGTACAGTATGTTCTCAGGGAAAAAAAAGACTGTAGATTAATTTGGTTAATATTTCATAAAGCTTACAAAGGCAAAGGGCATTTGAGGCTTTTCAGATTATTTGTTCTCAGCCAATATTACACACCACGCTTGAGCTGCTGTGCCGCTGTGCTGCAAGTCTACAGCTCTCCAGCACAATGCCGAAGAAAGGCACTTGCCTTTAAAAGTATTTGTCTGTGATAGCGTTGTTTGTGAAATGGGAGCCGTTCAGATGTACTGCTCCTTTTCCTTTGCTGTGATCTGATTCAAAGGAGCTGGTTCACGCACAGCATTGTATCGCTCTCCCGAGTGCTGATAACTGCTATAAAGATTTGTATTAATATCCTCGCTGGCACTCTTTGATATCAACTGATTCATTTTGAGTTCTCCACTCGGCGACTCACGCACACCTCGGCTAAACACAGGAGTGGAACACAGCGTTGCTCTTGACAGCTTGACAAACTGACATTCCCGCTCTCAATCACTCCCTCTCCTGCCCTCCTGCTCTCTCTGATAGAACCGTATATTGTAACCAACAAGACTGTAATCAGCGCAAACCTAATCAAATCATTGCTCCAACAAGCAGCCCTGGCTGCCGGGCTTCCACGAAACACATCTCAGATAAAGAGGCAGGCTGCTTGTACAGCAGTATGTACTGTAAGCAGCAGCCTCTGCATGAAATGTCAGGAGAAGTAGGATTATTTTCGAAAATGTCACTGACAGCATAATAGCTTAGTAGAAGAGTGTCTCAAGCTATGTTTGTATCTCGTGTCAGCAGGTGCGATATGTAACTCTGTGTGTGCTTCGGAGTGTGCGGCAATAAAAGCTACTGTACACAAATGAGAAAGTAAACAGAATGCTGAATCTGTTGACTGAAACTGGTGTGTGATTGGCAGAGTGCGCGAGCCATCGAGTTAGCCATTAAAGTGTGTGTTTTAGATCCGCACAAACAAATGCACATCTCCAAACCTCCTCATTACTGGCAGCAGGGAAAAGCTGCCTGGGCACCGGGACAACTTGTGTGTGTGTGTGTGTGTGTGTGTGCGTGTGTGTATCTGCGCGTTCATCTGCACTTGTGTGTTTGCGCCTAATTCAGTGGCTCATTCCAAGATTTGGTTAACCGAGTTGGCTCGCCCTATCACATTGCCACAGAGTGTGCAGTTGCTTCAGCCTCTGTTTCATTTAGTGGCACCCACGCTCTTATCCTCTTGCCATGAAAACACACAGACACTCATGCTTTTTTTTTTCCTCTCCCTGTAACAGACACATACACGCTTGTGCGCACACACACACACAGCTGAGTGAGAGAGTGACAGAGTCAGAGGGATGGAGAGAGAGAGAGAGAGTGAGTGAGAAAGAGGGAAAAAATAAGAAAGTACCAATTAAGCTCCTCAGACAGTTCTGCCAACAGACATCAGGGGGTTGGAGGCGGAGAGTGTTTGTGTGCATGTGTGTGTGTGTGTGTGTTGGGTGAGGGGGTAGGGGGCGTTTGACTGGAGCCACGGTCTCTAACTTTATGTTATGTTATCACTTTTGTACTTTTACAAGTTTCGAAGCAACTCATCACAGCAAGGTGTCAGTGACCTGCTGAGAGATCCAGCAGTTATCAAGCTTTTTATATTTGTCTGCGCACAGAAGTCGCTGTAAAATCAGGCCGCATGGTTGTTCCTTCGATTCACTTTGATCACGTTTATAACAGGGTGTAAATTGCAGGTTTCACTAAAATACAACATCAGATCTATTCTCTGGAAAACGATGCCATATTTGCAGATGTTAAAGGCAGACACTAGGGATCAACCGATGTGTGTTTTCGATACCGATTATTGCAGATGTTTGGAACCGGTGTACCGTATATTTGCTGTAAAGATGTTGTAAAGGTGTTAAAATTTAGAATAACACAAATTCCATAAACAGAAATTTGTTTAAATGCCTTTGTTTGAATCTGTTGTACATATGTTTAATTAACGAGAACTCTTCAACATCTATCCTTCAGTGTTAATAGATTATTAGTCACGTCATGTGACCTTTCAGACAGTGCTGAGGGCAGGACGTTGCTCGAGAGCGGTGGCTACAGGTAGACAGAACCAGAGCCAACGTAAGTAAGTTCATTTTTGTATTGGAAACTGGCTTAAGAAAAATAATGACATCAATAATTAGAAATATGTTGAATGCCGGATTCAGTAATTGGTCAGACCGGGAGGACACGCTGTTGATTTAATTCAGTTCAGTTTGATGTCAGACAATATGAAATGTCCAATTAACACAAAGAGTTACATTCATGTCATCTCATAATAAACAACTTCAACGTGTTTCAACAATTTTTCAGACATTTACCTGGAAAACCGTCTATTGTTCCTAATAAAAACAGAAAAAATAGACCTTCTGTTGCCACACTGTTTTGACTTTTCATTGCGATCATATTGATTATTTAGTTGATACACTAATTCAGACTGATTGGTCATGAGACCCCTGTATAGCTTGGTTCACACTACTTTCAATCTTTAAAGTATTTGGAAATCTCTCCTAATTATGAGATGAAGTGTCCATAAGATTGAAGCGTCTCTAAAATTAATATTGTGTACACATGCACAAACTCATAACTACACCCGTCTTATTAACTTTATTCCAAGTGGTCCGGATTGACACCAAAACTGAAGGTGTTCTTCCTTTGCCTGTCTTCTACCTCTCCCCCAGATTTTTTTTATTTTATGTTTTTTAAATCGACCTTGTAGTTTTGTATCTTACGGACAAACAGAAAAACATCATTGATCCCGAACCTTCACCTTGGCAGATCAATGACTTTTTTCAATACCTTCACTTGAGTTATATCGAAGCAAAGTCTTGATATCATACATTTCCCTTAGTGTCAAGAAGTTTCATCAAAAGATAAAAAAAAAGTCAAGGATTGCTGATGTAGTCAAAGCCTTATACAGCTTTTGCTCTGTGCAACAAACCACCATTTTTGTACAAAATGTATATAAAAACAACACAACTGAGCCACACCATTGCACTTCTGCATCATGTTTCTTCATGAACGGGGACATAACTAGTTTTACAGCTTAGTTTTATGCTCTTTTTTTAAAATACACAAAACATGACACCTAAAGTACAACACGTAACAGTCAACAACCCAAAGATATCGTTTAAGGATGTAAAGCAGTTAAAAGCAGTGATGTACCAGTGAACATGTAGCATCTTTGCATAATAAATAATGATAAATCAACTTTGTATTCACAGCCAGGAAAAAAAAAACCTGTCATTGTTTCTGCTTTGATCCTCTCTTGTCAGCAACCAGTAGCTAAGCCTTAACCCAAACAATCTTAGAGACAGAGAAACTCTTGCTGCACTGCCAAACGAAGCCTCCTCCTCTGCTCCGCGCTCACGCTGTGAAACAAAAGGCTAGTTTGGCCAAATCAGGACTGACATCATTGGCAACAGCTGCGGGCTGCGATGCACTGTGTGTGTACGCGTGTGTGCGTGCCTGTGTCTCTGTGTGTTTACGTCTTTTGGTGTGCGTGTGTGTTTGTGTCTGTCAAGATGAGGTGACCTGATTGCTCAGCTGAGCAGTGAGGGAAGACCCAGCCTTGTGTTGTCAGAGTAGCACCAATAGAAAAGCACAAGAGATTGGACCACAATGCACCCTGGCTGGCACCCCCCCTCCCCTCTCCTCTCAGAGTCATCCTCCCTCTCCCTGTGTTTTGTGCAAACCCCCCCACCACCACCACCAGCGCAGACACTCACGCACACAGTGGCACTCCTGACCATGCCAAAGCAGATTTGGAGATGAAAAATGATCCACCACTGGCCGTGCGCTGCAGTATCAGCTCCCAGCTACAGAGTGGTCAGGCCAAATCCGCTCTAAAGATCCTTCATCCTCATTGCTGTAAAGATAAAGCTAGTTACAACTGGACCTCTCCGCTCCTCCCTTCTCCTCTCCTTAGCTGAGGTCAGAGCCGATTCCATCAATAATTTCCACGTATAGTATTCTTTGCACTCTTCTATTTGAGAATGGAAGCCAAAAAAGTTTTTTTTTACAGCTTGATGTGTGAGGTTTTTTTCCCCCTTAAACAGCTACAGAGGCTTTTAAACCTGCAATGAAACACTCTTCCTCAAGGTGCTATTAGCTCATTTGTTTCAGCGGAGAGTTTTGCAGTTGCATTAAGGTGCGAACGCCGGTTTGACGACACCTAAGAATGCAGTTTCAGAAACATTTAAATCGGTTTAAATACACCAACTGAACAGCACCGGAGCACTGCATGTTGGCAGCTTTAGTTGTCGGTGCCAGTAAAAGGTGTGTGGCCTCATCATTCACCCCTCCCAGCAGGAACACATAAAATGCCTTCTCAACACATGCACAGACGCACAAACAGAAATGGCCCCTGACCCCCCGGGGGCCTCACCTCAGCAGCCCTGTGGCGAACTATGTGTTTGTGTGCGAGGCTTAATAACCTTACTAGGGCCATCCCACCCCTGCTGCTCTGTCTTATTACTCCCTGTACCCTTTCTGTTTTGTCCAGACGAAGGAAAAGAGATAGGATGGATTTCAAGCAGCACCTTGGGGGCCTGGAGGAGGAGGAGGAGGAGGAGGGGATGAAGAAGGGGGAGGCTGGAGTGAGAGCTGCAAGGCGGGAATGGTCAGGGTGAGGAGGGTTGGGGGGGAGAAAATTGAGAAGAAGGAACACAGAAAGAGAGAGAAAGCAGAGGTGGGGGCCGGCAGCGGTATTGACGTAGTTCAGATAAGTGAAGGATTAGTGGGTCCACAATGAGCTCGGAGCTGCTGCCGCCTCATTCAGCCAGCGGTGAAGTGGCTCCTCTTAATGAACTGTTAAAGGAAAGAGGACGCGCTCACATACATGCACCCACATGGACGTGATATTTATACTGGAAAATAACTCAAGTCACGTGTAAATAATTTTTGCTGTCCATACTTCAAGGCAAACCTGATTGCTATGAGTTCTTAGAATCTTGTATAGTTTTGATACCAAAACTACAAGGGCGTCCCAAAACCAGCGCCTTATCACACTTTAATTAAAGTGGACTCGGGTCAAAAACGAGGAGCACGAGTTCTTCTCCTTCGCCAGATTTCACAAAAATCAACCTTGTAGTTTTGTATCTTACTGACAAACAAACATCATCGATCCTGAACCTTCACCTCGGCAGATCAATGAGCTTTTTCAATACCTTCACTTGAGGTATGTTTAAGCGAAGTCTTGATATCATACATCTCCCCTTTCTGTCAAGGAATTTCATAAAAAGACAAGAATTCAATGTCTGATGCAGGGTGTTTCTCTGTGCAACAGATCACTATTGTTGTCCAAAATGTATATAAAAACCCCCAACATAACTGAGCCTTAAAGCATTAAATATGATTTTAGTCTTGATTAATTGGCGTTTGCGACAGTTCTTTTGTTTCTTTTCCAAATTGACACCGTACATTTGTGATTACGGTTGTCAGTATGAATGGAAATAAGACAAGTACTTGCTGAAGTAGAGCTTCGCCTAAAATAAAATTCAGTCTAAACTCCAACGTTATGATTGAGCTCAGAAAACACACAAGAACCCGACCATGAACATTCGCCACTTCAACTTTTTAACAGCGCCGCCTCTCACAGTTTATACAGAGGTTATCAACCACACAAAGCCACATAACTGTAGACGAACTTTAAATTACAGAATCGCTCTTTAGAATCTACTTTTTTTTTTTTAGTCGGTGAAGAGCTAAAAAACACAACTTTGACTTCACGCTCTTCCTCTGCTTGCCCATCTTTTGTCCACTTTCCTTTCAACTCTGTCCTTTTAACAGATTCTGAAACCTGAGCAGTGCATACTTACTGTGTTGCTTTCACTCCAGACACACACTTTCTACGCAATCTTATGCTCCAAGTATTGGTTTTACGCATCATTGATTTAACCCCCCGCTTCGCGCACGTTGAATTATTCGTGGCCCTTTTGTACACGAGTGCGTCTGTGAAGGCCGAACAGGTGTTTCTGATTGTGTGTGTGTGTGTGTGTGTGTCCACATGCGGCGGCGAGGGTCAGGTGTCTGTCTGGTTTCACGTTAAAGAGGAAACCCAGCGGCTCAGATTTCAGCCGGGGTCATCTGTCCTGCTCCGCGTGCCTCAGAGGTTAAAGTTTGCTCTGCTGTGGTGGCGTGGTGAGAGGGACGGACTGGTTTGGTTCAGCTGCCTCGGACACACACACACACACACACACATACATAACGTGTGAGGGGACACATTAGATGTCCAACTCAAATAAAACAAAACAAAACAAAATATATAAGCATCATTTCTTTGTTTATACTTTTAATACCTTTATGCCTTGCAGCAGCTAGACACCATTGGCATCCACACACTGCTTTTATTTTGAAAAATCACCCTTGGGCTGCAACTGCCAGTAATTTTCATAACAGGCTGAATCCGGTGGATATTTTCTCCGTCGGTGAAGTGATTGTTTTTGCCTCCAGAATGAGGCAAAACAAGAAAGAAAATCACCTCAATCTCCTCAAATCTAAAGGAATGTCTTCAGACTGCCTGGTTTTATTCAACCTCGTGTCCAAAACCAAAAGAAAACCAGCGTTTCCTCACACCGGAGCAACTGCAAGTGCTCATAATCTTTGCTTTGAAAAATGACTCAAACAGTTGCTGATTATCTTTCTTGCTGATTAATCAATGGATTGTTGTAGCTCTAAATAATGCCGTGTAGAATTTCCCAGTGTATTCATAATTCCATTAACGTTAGCGGCTTTTGTTCTTGTTATTTCTGAATACATTATTGTGATTCGCATCAACAAACTAATTATTTTTTTCTGCAAAGAAGACGTGTTTATGTTTAGTTTTTATGACAGAATCTTGATCCAGGAGGTCATAAATGAAGGTGCTGTTCTTTGCGCTAACTTCGATACTTGCATGTGTGTCAGTCCGTTCGTCTGTTAGCTACACCTGCTTTATTCTGTGTGGGGTCGCTGGGAGGGCTGGAGTTTATTCTAGTCGACGTAGGGCAAGAGGTGACGTTCGCCCTGGACGGATCAGCTAGAGCCTCAGAGGACTCACACAAAGAGACAGGACTGTGGGAGGAAGCCAGAGAACACGAAGACAACCTTGCATATGTACATGCAAACTACACTGTAAAATATAATCTGTTAAAAAAAATCTAAGAAAACAACGGAGTGCTATAACTTCTAAAACCTGTAAAAACAAAAAAAAGTGAAAATAATGACAAATATCTGTAAAATAATTTGATTTTTAGCTGCTTTAAATACATTAAAACTGTCATTTTATGGCCACACTTTATAAGAGAACGACTTATCTGTAAAAATACAGATTTCTGATGGTGATGGCTGTTTTTGTTTCTTCATTTTTTAAACAGTCAACATGTAAAGTTTGGCTTTTTTGGTGCTTCAATAGATATTATTTGTCATTTAGTATAACAGGGAAAATCTGTAAACTAGCAGTTAAATTTTTTGCCATGTTTCACTCCATTATATACAGATTATTTCTTCTTTTAAATAACGGCAAATATCTGTAAAAAAATAAAAAATAAAATAAAATAAAAAATTAAAAATCCTCAATTTAAATAAAGTTTAAAAAAGTAATTTTGTGGTTAAATGTTAAATAATAAATTGCTATTTTTGAAAATACAGATTTTTGATACTTACATTATTTACAGTTTTGGGGCCTGTGTTTTTTAGGGTTAATGTGTATATTAATATTTTTTCCTGCATTACTAGTTGTTATTTGTAATTTAACAAAACAGGGAAAATCTGTAAAGTAACAGAAAATTGTTTTTAAAAAAATGCTGTTTAAAAAAACCCTTCATTTTAAAATCTTCCTAACAAGCTTAGGTTTGTTTTAGCGACTGCACCACCCATGTGTGTCTCACAAATAAGCAAACTTGCATTAAATATGTATATGTGAAACTAACTATAACATTTACCCACCACATCCTGACAGTGTTTGTAAAAAAAACTTCTTGTAACAAGTTTCCTCAGAAGAATCGGAGGCTTGAATAATTAGTGGAAACTCTTGACACTCTGATACGTCGGTGTGTCTGAAAAACAAAAGCACAGTGACAGTAAAGTTACATAAGGCAGGCCCGTCTGTCCTTTTCTGTCAGTCTCTCTCGCTGCCTCCTGTTTTCTTCCATTCGACCCCTCCCCTCCCTCCTTCTCTACCTCTCTTATACAGGAACTGGCCAATTTCCTGAGCCTGTTTTTCCATTTTGCTTCCCTGTGCGTGTATCTTTTACATGCATATGTTTCTGTGTTCCTCTGTGTGAGCCTGTTCGTCATCCCCCCTCGTCTCGGACCGGCTCTCAGCTAACAGCTTAAAATGTCACAACAGTTTAATTTCATGGGAGCAAGCTGGTTTGGAGAATGACCCAGTGTGCTCGGTCTAGCACGAGTCAGGTTGTGACTTTTTTTAGCTCGATGCTTTTACATCAAAATACATATTTTTTGGGACGTTGTATGAGCACTTTAACTTGACATTTCATAGAGGAATTGGTAGCATTTCTTTCATAGTGCACAAGACTTATGGCATCATGCAAAAAACACTTGTAGAAACAGATGTATTTGTCTCAGAGTTTTGTTTTTTTCCTGTACATGCATACAGTTGGCAAGATACACACTCCTGCCAGTGGATTCACTCTATTACACTGATCTACAGGTGGCCAAGGAATGTAGCAATGGTCAAACAAATGCAGAGAAGAAGAAGAAAACTACCGTAGTTGTCAGACTATTGAGCACAGCTGAATATAAGGCGCACCCACTAACTTTAAAAAGAAAAAACATTCATACACATACAGGCCGCACTTGTCTATAAGCCGCAGGTGTCCACGTTGTAACATGAGATATTTACACAGAAGGATTTTTTTAAACTTTCAATTAAATACATACTGGTAACATACACAAATACATACTGTAAATGCTTTTTTCCCAACAGTGCCTGTAAAACGGCTGGTTAAAAAAATTTAAAAATGCAGTAGCTACCAGGAAAAGTTATTGATGGCTTTCTTCATCTTCCTCCTGCGCACTAAAACCACTAAAGTCGTCTTCTTCAGTGTCAGAGTTGACCAGCCTCAGAATTCCTTCGTCACACACTTCCTCAGTCTCTCTTTCGTTGTCGCTCTCAATGTCACTTCGTCTCGAGGCAAATTCGTAAAAATCCATATATTAGCCGCATCATTGTTTAAGCCGCAGTGTTCAAAGTGGGTGAAAAACGTAGCGGCTTGTAGTCCAGAAATTACGGTACCTGCAAGTAAGCATGTATGTAAGAAAAGCAGTTTATAAACTTCTAAAATCTCTGTATGACTGGTTCTTCACCCAGATTTTATTCCTGTATTTCAGCATGGCAGCTTACATAATTCAGTAGTTGATATGAAAATTCGCACACAGCTGCCCTCGGCCATGTTTACACATAGCCGGGTATTTAGAAAAACGGATCTATGTTTTTAAAAAATAACATGGTTCACACCAGATCATTCTCAAAAAAATCTTTGTACACAAACCCACATAAAGACATCGTCAAAGCTGCTATGAGCACACCAAACCTATAACGGGCAGTGTAAAGAGAAGCATGCCAGCCAGTCAGAATCCTGGAACAAACACAACATCAAATGACACAGATTACTTCCCGTTACTTAAAAGATAATGGTGTGAGGGTCGTTCATTTAGTCCAACAGACAAGTGGAGCTACTCCTAAATGTGACGTTAGAGTACAAAACAATTAAAGTACTTGAAAATATTGACTGGGAGACATGACAGTCCAAGGATATGGACATGTTGGTACATGGGTTGCACACATATGACGCTGATGTTGCGTACCATGACGTCAAGCTCCGTCTCCTTCTGTCTACATGCAAACGTAAAGACAGACTTTTCCAAATCTCCATTTTGCTCAGAGTTTTCAGATATGATCATTTTCAGTGACTTTCTAGCTCCGTTTACGGGTAAACCAAAAGGCCCAAACGCATTGAAATATCACCGTTTTTTTTTGTAAACAGGGCCTTAGAGTCTTCCTGCAGATCTGTCCAAGGAAGTGTCCTCCTTTGCACCTGACAGTGTGAATGACATCCTTATGTGGCTTTTTGGATCTGTCTCTTGTCCACCTCCCATCCAAGTCACGGACCACTTTGCATGACATCTCTCCCATCTGACTTCACATCAAATCATTTTTTCTTTCTTTCTTTCTACTGTGCACTCTCATGTTGACGGCAACATTGTCTTACTTTCTCAGGTGCTCTAATAATACTGCTCCTTTTTACATCTTTTCACATCAAGCACTCAAGTGTAAAATTCTTCTCTGGACATCATGCAGATCGTTTTTATAAATGAAACTTTCCCACAAATGAAAAAAAGACGTACTTAGCAACAGTCGTTTCAATGACAAAATCTCACAAACACGCACCCACGCGTGAACGGGCGGCATTCAAGAAGCGCTTTATGAAAAGTTAGCGCAGTTAAAAGCGTTTGCTGAACTTGCTGCTCTTTAAACGATTAACGAATTGATTTCATGTTTTTAATTGGACGCAGATGAAGACCATCTTGTGTACAAATGGTCAAACTAAACCGAAGCTATTCTCGTAAAAGAAGTGGCTTTTTTTTTGTGGTCTCATTAAACATAAACACAAGCTGAATTGTCATATTTGTCGCTGCGCCCCTCTGTAGGCCCATCGCCCCATTTGAAATTGCGCATCCTTGATCAAAGCTGACCGGTGTTCCCCTCTGACTCCAAACCAGGCCGATCACGCAGAATGGCCTCGCAAATGTTTTTCCTATTCAGATTGCAGCTATTACTATTTGACATAAAGTTCATTTAGTGCCTGCCGTCGGTGTGTTTGCGTTGCTCTGGTTCCGCCAGTGTGTGTGTGTGTGTGTGTGTGTGTCCGTGTGTGTGTGTGTGTGTGCAGAGCGTCCAGAGTGGTGTATAACCACTCCGGTGCTCCCTGCTCTCGGTTTATGTATCGACCAGACTCTGGAATGGAGAAATGCCTGCCCAGCACACAAAATCAATGGCTGCTGTTTTCTCCCCTCCAACGGCCTCCTGTTATCTGCAATGAATACAAAGCACATATTGTAACACACAAGACACACATTCATTCACCTCATCTTTATGTCTACTCCCTTTTTTTTTTTTTTTGGGTGGGGGGGTCACATACGAACCCCCCACAGGAGATTGGCCCAAATTACAAGTCAGTTACACTTAATTGGAAGAAATATGGCTCTCACGGTGTGTTTTCTCATTCGTGTTTGCCGCCGAGTCCTCTGTCACCTACTTGAGTAGAGACTTGCGCTGCTGCGGCTTTCGTCGTACTGCAAAAGTTTATTATTTCTCCTACTATATAAACTCCGCCGTGCCAGCAAATCAAACAAGGCAGCCGAGAGTGTGAATGAAACATCATCTGTCTTCCATTGTGTTGAGTCGCATTAGCAAAGTGGCCAACAAGTGTTTATTTAGCCAGAGAGGGGGCCAGTCCATTTCATCTCAGGCACGGGGATAAGATCAGGCCTATTTTCATCGTTGTGCAAATGTTCCGTCTCTCTCTTGTTTCCCCCCTCCACCCTCGCTGTCCCGAAACTCTTTCTTTCTGGCTGTCTGTCTCCCTGTCAGGGATTATAGGTAGCGGGTGGGAGGAGGAGGAGGGGAGGTGGCAGATTAGCGGCGGCCGTCCAGCGGGTCCGTCTGTCTACCGTCAGAAAATAGAATTCATTTGTGTGATCCAGATGCTTATGCTCAGCTCTCTGTTTGTGTGTGTGTGTGTGTGCCGTTGTTGCTCAGTCAGAGGAGAGGATCGGGGCGGAGGGGCGGTGGAGGCTCGCTCGCATTCGCTATGCAGCTTTTGTACTCGCATCAAAGGGAACGGCCATGACCTGAAGACTGCACACCGTGTTTAACCACCTCGACAGGTTACAGTACAAACAGGGATGTGTACAGATGTAGGTATGGAACACATCGGTCCGGGTTCCGTCCGCGACTGTGGATCCAGGAAGCCAAATCATTTCTCAGCTTTTAAGTACCTTCAAAGTTGTGAAACGCATTCATTCTTAAAAATCCCTTTTTTCTAACCACAATGAAACAATAAACATGAAAGGCAGCGTGATGCTGAAAGGATTAGTTGATTAACCCTTTGTACCCCAACACCCGCAGGCAGGTTAAAAAGGCATGTTATCTTTAAAAAAAAATGGCCAAAATACATCTTTTATCAAAAAGTGTAAGAAACAGAAAGAATCGTCTGATTTTCAACTTTCCAGCCATCCTTGACCGACTCATCTGTGACACGTTGTTTCATTAGAAAACCAATCAAAGCTTAAAATCGTGATATTTGATCATTTAAAAATTAGTCAAAAATAAACATCTCGCTCTGACCAGATGCTGTACAAGTAAAAAAATTCTGCACTCCTCGTCACAACCGGGAAGCTATTAGTGACTCTGCTGTGGGCAAGAGTCATGTGACAAAAATTCAGGGACTATTGGGCTGATCTGCAGGCTGTGTTCACACAAGTAATAAAATATCTATGGGATGTGGAGACTCCATTCTTTATCCAGTGTCAGCAACACCTTCAGGCACTTGGAAAAATGTTGCACATGTTGATTCCAAGTTTTTAAAATTTTTGTAAAATAAATTGCAGAAGAAATTGAACTTTGGTTTCTTCTTTTTTTTAATAATTTAAAGTGTTATACTGAACAAAACACATTTTTGAGTTCCCTCTACTTGTTGCCACTTCTTTCATGGAGGTGCAGGACTTTATAAAATGAGTACGCAGTGAATAAAACTGCCCAGAAACTGCTGTGGGTTCAGAGTTGGTTGACTGATAGAAACCACGTGATTAACTGCTAATGTTGAAGACTGTATTTATTAATTGTTAGGATGTGATCCTGGCGAGAGAAGACAGACAGAGCAGGAGGGGGCTGTGCAGGCAGTATCACGGCTACCTCAGAGGGGAATAGGGTCCTCTTGTTGTGGCAGAATACTTCATGCATCCAGGGTGGGAGTGGCGTTGATGGATGGACCCTGACTGGAGATCTCATGGAGGGCTTCAGAGCAGGATACTGGAGGAGGTCTGTGGGTTCCCTGAAGGAAGTACTGTAGGAAGGAGGGGAGGCAACGAGACCTGTCATTAATCAAACTCCCTCCACCTGCCACCTCTCCTCTCTGTCGGCTGTCCTCTCTTTATCCGTCCTGCCACCCCCTTTCTCCTCTATTCTGTTGTTTTTGTTTTTTTTGTTCCACGTCCAGTCCTCTACTGTAAGCAGCCTTCGGGATGCGTCGTGCTCCTCCCTCCCCTCCCAAACATCACTTTGGGATGTGTTTAATGCTATTACGAAGGTGGCAGCTCAGGCAGCGTGCCCTCCAACAAGGAGAGATGTGCTCATGCCGGGGTGAAACACGACTTTAGTTTTCTTAATTCACTTAAACTCGGGTGCTCCTGCTCCCTGCCACCAGCCTCTTAACTTCCTGGTCGGCGCAGCCCTCTAATGCCCGCCTGAGACCGCTCTAATGCGAAGGGTTGCTCATTTTGTTGCTTTGAGGTCAGTAAGAACATTACGAGGTGCTGTGACAGGTCAGAAGTCTTGGCTGGTGCTGGTGTGTGTGTTTTATTCGCTAGCTCTACTTCTCCACAGCTCGTAGATGAGGCGGATTGGCCTCCTCGCCGCCAGGGAACTTGTATAGGAGCAGTCGTTTAGAGAACTAAATAGTTGCTGGTGAGAATGAATTGTTTTTCCCGTAATGGAAAATCTTCCATCCTCGCTTTTGCTCTAATAAAAGTGAAAGGATCTTTGTTTTTATTAGAAGAATTATTGAATCTCCTGTCTCCTTTTAAACACAAAAGACTGTGTCAGATTAAACTGAAATTATTTGTCGATTAATTGATCATTTTCACAGTTTCCAAGCAAAAGTGCCAAAAGTTGTGAATTGCGCTCTGGGAACATTTAAAGTATTTTCTGATATTTGATATGAATCAATAATAAAAATGAAAACCTAAGGTCAATATCATAATATTAATGATTACATTCCTGTCGTATAGTGTGTCTAATGTTACGTACAAAATAATTAAAAGCCATCAGCTGTATTTAATACTTTTTGAGTCCGCTCTCATATGTAGAAAACAGCAATTACTTATAGCAATAACTAATTCTATTGATCTGTTTTTAATTGCGTCTCACCCAGAATCATTGATTTGGACTATAGAAAGCTGACATTTGAATTATTTTCCAGCTCTACAGGAGACACGGTGAATCATGTACTAACAATTGTACATTCTGTATCTCTATAGATAGATATCTTGTAAAAAAAAAAAAAAAAAAAGAAGTTGTATAATGGCTATCTCTGGGAATACAACAGTGCATCGGTCTTAATTTCTACAACTGACTGAGTTTTTCCAGCGTTGTTAGACATTTACAGCAATTACAGCCAATAACATTAATAAAAGAACCTCGAACGGAGTTATAATTAAACATCTCGATCTTTCCCCCAGCCCACACTTCTCTCGAAACATCAGGATTTCACAGCGTTTCTCTGTTATCTGCCATCTCTTGCCTATATATTAAATGAGCAACAGTGTGGGCTCATTAAAAATGCATGTTGCACATTGAGCTTAGGAGACCAATTATCCCACCTAGCTCCTTTACAATGCCTGATAATAAAAGCCCCTGCAGTGGGCCACTCCCCAATAGCTTCACTGCTTCAACCACTCTCACCCCTCACCTCCCTCTCTCTCTCTCTCTCTCTCTCTCTCTTTCTCTCTCTCTCTCTCTTTCTTTCCATCTCCCTCTCCAGCTGCCTGTTGTCTTCACACCAGATCATCAGTAAACAGGCTTTTCACTGGATTTGATGGAGTGCAGTGTTTTGATCTGTTGGGATTTGTGTGTGTCGGGGGGTTCTTCTGCAGGTGGCAGCGGACAATGGTATTACAGAAAGAGGCAGCGCATTTGAGGGAGATGCACACACACACACACACTCACACGTGGCTAAACATACACAATAGATGAGACTGTTACAGGACACGTCGTGCCGTCGTTGCTTTTTGACAGAAGTGTCTTGAGAAGATCAGAGCGCCCGGAGCACCGAAGCTGTTTCCCCACCACATGCTGTACATCAAATATGGATGCATGTGGGAAGCAACTGCATCACTGAAGCACTTTAAAGCCTCCATACTGGCAAACCTGCTCATCAAAAGGCTTGCCATCATTGTATACATACGGAACTGTATAATGTCCTTCCCCCCCACCTTGTATTTGTTCATGCGTTTGCATGTGTGCGCGCTGGAGCTGTACCCTTTTAGGATCAAACATGTGCAGTTGTACCTCGCAGCAGGCAAGTAAACAGTGCAAGAAAAGAAGGCGCTATGATGCCTTTTTCTGCAGCTGATGATTGGGTTTGTTTAAACGTATACGCCAGCACACATGGCGACTTGTCACCACCTCTCTGCACTTCAAAAAGCAGAGGGTTGATGGATGATATGTCTTTCCCCCGACGGAGGAAACGCTAAGGAAGTGAGGTTGTTCTGCAGAGTGCTGAAATCAGCTTTAGTGCCGAAATGATGAGTCTATTCATCACGCCGAAACATGGAGCGTTAATCAACAGCAATTCTGATAATCGATTAATCATCTCGGCAATTTGTCAAGAGAAAAAATGCCCGACATTCGCTGGCCTGCTTTCCTCAGTTTAGATCATTGTTAGCGGTTGTAAAGATTGCTTTATAATTGCGTGACCCTGTGAACCCCAAACAAGTCGTGGGTGTTTGATGTGCTTCAACCACATCTTTACTCAATGTGGGCGCATTTTCTTCTCTGTACAATGTCTTCTGTGTAGTGTAATAAAGTTACAATGCCACAAGTCATGAAGTCAAAAGTTTAATTTCTTTTAATGAATTCATTAAATAAAAAAATTGAATCATGGACAACAAGTGCTTGCAAGTGTCAACAACACTGTAAAAATGTGTAAGTATAGATATTTAATTGTTTAAGTCTCTAATTTGTTTTCATACTGTGTTGTGTAAACACAGCTCAACCAAAATATTCCTGAATTTTTGTCACGTATTTGTTGGTTGTAACTGAAGCACCAATGGCTTCACTGTTGCACCAAACAGCGCCAAATTTTTTATTTTTTTACGAAATCTTGCTAGAGTGATGGTTTATTTTGTAACAATTTCTAAATGAGACATGTAGAATAAGTAGTTTGGATAAAATATCCTGATTTTAAGCTTAGATTTGGTTTATTTTCCTCACGAACCAACACATCATACGTAATAAGTTCAATGACCGTTGAAAAGTTGAAACTCTTGTGGTTGAAAACAACAAGTTTAAAAATGAAAGGCGTGCCCAAGTCAGTCCTCTAATGCTACATTGGAAGTAGCAACAGTGTAAATCCCAAAAAATAATTTGAAAAAAAGACTGTGGAAAATAATCATTAGCCCTATTTTGGTTTGGTGTGCTGTTTTAATTGGCTACAAAACCTGTCAAGGCCAGTAGCTCGATTTGATTTGATATGCTCCCTGGCTGAGGAAACCTCTCCTTCACTCCCTGTAGGTGTTGTTAAAATCAGACCGAGTTCATTAATAGTCTGATCTGGATGTAATTAAGAATGAGCAGAAGGCGGCCGGCAGGGAGAGAAAAAGTGAGAAGCAGAGAAGAGTTTTCCCTCCCAGCTTTCTGTTTTAGATCCCTCTTGTCACCTGTGTTGACAGACCGGGGAAAGAAAAACTTGAGAGGAGCGGGAGAAGGTCACGGGGATGAAGCTTGACCCTCGCCGTGTCACGTTCTTTTAGGAGAAAGGTCCGTTAAGGCTGGTAAACACTTGGAGCGCTGGGCTATCGCCGCGCTCTGAGATGTTTTGGCTCATTTGTTCGTGATTAGTCTGCTTGCCCGTCTTTGTTTTGCGTGTGCGGATTATCTGAAACACCCCCCCTCTTTCTACACATGCACACCAGTTTTTCTGTGCTCGTGTTTACGCGGCACTGGGTGGAAAACATAAATTGGAGACAGAGCGTTCCCCGTCTGCGTGGCTTGGAATAGGGTTTGGACTCGGAAAGCTGGCTTTCCTCTCAGGAAGTGTTGTTCCTCACCGCTCTCCATAAACACTGGAAAAGAGACCCAAAGAAAATGTCCCAGACTCACTATTTCCACTGTAAACACACAGACATACACATATTATAGTGCTCCCTCTCTCTGTTTCTCTTTCAAGTGTCTCTTCACTTTCTCTGGCAGAAGCCTATATATTTATATACAGTATGCTAGAGAGTGCGATCCACAAAAAAAAAAAAAGTCCTGACCTATGCAGATCAGCTGCCTCGACTTTTAAATGTATGCATGTTATTTTTAAGGCTTCGCGAAGTCCCGACAGCATTTATCATGAACACAAATCACAGGATCTTTTTCTTCCAGAGCTTTTCATTGCGACACAGCTGTCGTTAGAAATGAAAACACAACAAAAAAAAAAATCAGGATTTGCTTGTTTACTCTGAACCCCTCGGTGAAAATGCCAGTATGCTGCAACTGAATTACCTCTCGGAGCAGCGTAAATGTTACTTTTCAGTCTTAACAAGTGGTTGGATTGCAGTTCCCCTCGTGTGCTGGGCAAGTTAATAAATCCACACCAGCCAGAGAAAGAAAAGAACGAAAGCTGTTTACATCAATTTTAGTTGTCATGGCATTTCTTCCTGCACTGCTGTAAAAATATCATCACAAAGTCCCCCCAAAAAACCCGGAAATACAACTTGAAATGTTCGGTTTATTGTTGTCGCAGCTTGGATTCGACAACAGGGAGCGAGACTTGCTAATCTATCACAGTTACGTTGACTGCTGTGATTTCATTGCAGTTTTTTAAATCAGTCAAGTCCCATATCTATCTGTGATTTTTTTTTTTTTAAAGAAATGAAAAAGAAATGACACCACGGATGCCAAAAAAAAGAAAAAGTGCCGTAGTTGCTTTGTTACACTACCAGCCAGACATTACTTTTTTTTGCTGCTGTGGTTAAAAAAAAAGAAAGGGACTGAGCTCACTTTACCACCCAGCTGGCTTACAGCGGTCCTAACCTGTGTGTGCACGAGTCTGCGGAGAGGCAGAGCGAAGGAGTGTCAGGGAGAGAGAGAGAGAGGTTAGAAACCCTTTTTTTATTACATTTCCTCCGCAGTGAAAGAGGAGGCAAGATGGACACTCCATATCTCCCCGCTGCACCAGAAAACTCATCTAAATGGAAAACACATTGTCTTCATTATTTTGCGAGAGCTGAAAGAACAGGGTTGTCATGGTAACAGCCATCTGAGTGAGCGCAAGCGGGCGGCCGAGGGGCTGGTTTTAGGGCCAGAGGAATGGAGAGAGAGAGAGAGAGAGAGAAAAGAGAAGGAGGAGGAGGAGGAGGTGGGAGGGAGGGAACAAGGAGTCAGGAGGGGTGTGAGGCGGGGGGCTGGTGGGAAGAGAGGAGAGGGGACTGAGATGAAGAGGGTGGAGATCGAAGGAAGACAATAGAGATGGAGGGAAGAAAAATAGGAAATTGTGGGGGTGAAAGAGACAGAGGGAAGGAAAGAGAGCAGCGGGTGTGATGGGGAGAAGACAGGAGGAGGAAAATGAAAAAAAAAGAAAAGGAGGGTTCGTGAGAGGAAGCAGGGAGTTCCTTTTCCAGCGGAGCCAGACAGTGCAAATGGCCAGTTAGTGGCTCTTAGAGAGCAGTTCAGAGGCCCTTATTAATTTCAAGGGGGCAGCAAGATGGTAGATTTAACATCTTAGGAAATCTCTTCCAACTGTGTCTGACTGCAGCCCCACTGGTGCATGCCACTGCGCGTGTTTGTGTACGTGCAGATGCATGAGAGTGCATACTGATGTACAGTCGGGGGGGGGAAAGAGCCGTCTTCGCCCCGCTGAGCTAACATTATAAGAGCGGCTTGCTTTGGTAAAAACTCATCGAGGGGGCGACAGACTCCAGCCAGCGCCCCAGCGGTGATCGACAACCTGCCTGCCGCTGTCTTTATTAGTTGCTCCCTTCGAACAGCCCCTGGCAGCAGCAAGCCCAACACCAACGCCCTTCATCAAATATTTACCCCTTCTGAATCTACAACGTGCACCAAGGCCACATCAAATAAAACCAAGTGCCAAGGCGATATCTAATCCAGTCCAATCCCTCTCCTTGTCAACTTCATTCTCCTCCCTTTCTGATGGAGGCTGAATTTTCATGAAGCCGCTGTCAGTTGTGCATCAACTTGAGGATTAGGGCTGTTGCCACAGAGAAAAGGAGACCTAGATGATTGTTTATTTAAGTTGTTTCTTTGCTTCTCTCTTATATAGCCGGTGGCGCTGATTTGACTGAGGCCTGACACAACATCATTCTGGCAGCCATCGGGCGATTAAGGAAATTAAAATAATTGCTCGAGTCTTTGTCTTGTAAATACTTCCCCCCTGGAGTATTTGGCTTGCCGTTAACATCCATTAGGATTTGACATCCAACCTTGCGCCTCTTCAAAGGAGCCATATCATTATCGTTATTGTTTGTAGCTTGAAAATGGGATGGAGCTGAGAAACCAAAACACTGTCAGGTTAAATTAGTTTATCACAGATGAAGGCATCATTGGAAGTTTTTTTTCTTAATAGATGCTCCTCCACTGTTCTCCGTGATGCATATTCAGTGTGTTTGTACTGGCATCAGTGTTTCCCTGCAGCCAGGTTGAAGTGTTTTCTTCAGAAGAACACCCAGATCCATTGAAGATAAAAAGCTGTCACAGCTTCACGGGATCTCTCAGCACAGGGGGGGAAATTATGTTTTTTCCTCTCATCAGTCCCCCCCCCACCCAGATGTGCAGCCATGGTCAGAGGAGGAGCGAAGGCTGTGGCTTGTGATTGACCAGCACTTAGGGAAAGAGACAGCGCGCATTCAGTCGACTGTGCGGCTGCTCTGGCTGCCTGGCTTGGCCGGCCAGCTGCGTGGCTGCCTGTAGGTCTTAGTGATTCATGTCACACTGTAATTGGTTTACCTGCTCCCTGTGTGTCTGCGCTCTGAGAGGACCAAAACAAATTACCCAAGGATGACCTCTCGCCATCTCCCTCTCCTGCTCTGCAACCATTTCCCCCCTATCTCTCCCTGCTTGTCTCACCCCCACCTCCCACTACATGTAATATGTTGTCTCAGTGTTTTTCTGTCTCCCTCTCTCTTCCCATTTATTCGTCTGTCTATTTGTCTCCTTCTTACATACCTCGAATCTCACAAAGCGGAGCTGCGGCAGAAAAAGCATATTTCTAGAAGAAGGAAAAAAAAAAGCATACCGGAGCACAGTTACACACATTAAAGCCTCTGGAGGCTGATGTCAGACATCACCTCGACATGTTACGCACACGTGCATGCGTGAAGATAAGCTGATAGGATGGAGCTGAGATCACAAGTATAAACACACACACACACACTAGTGGAGTGCTTTGTAGCGCTAGAAGTGTGTTTTGTAAAAGCTGCAGTGAAGCACATTAGCCTTTCAGTGCTGTTTTTTTGCGCTCACTGTGCCAAATAATACCTGCGTGGATTGTCCCCACAGTGAATGAAACTGGTGCTCTGTGTACACCATTAGGCTGTTTCATTTTCACAGCAAGCAGATGTTTTGTGTTCTTTGCCACTCATACTCTCACTCTCGCACGGTGGCGAACAAACACTCGCGGAGCAAAAGATGAATGAGTGCATCGTTCTCCCATCTAGCCGTGTAGGCAGGTCTCGCTGTCTCTAAGGTTATTTAGCTGTTTCTGTAAAAAAAAAAAAAAAAATCCATTGTCAGAGGATTTTACTCAGAGAGGCGCGATGCTTGAAAACGTGATTTGTTTGTATTTGTTGCATCGCTGGTTATACAGGCTGTTCTTGTAGCGGGAGGACCTGGTGCATGTACTGGCAAACATCAGTTTTGTTCGAGTGTCCTTGAACAAGTCCTTTATTCTCTACCAACTCCAGGGGGTGCTCTACTGTAGACAAGGCTGGTGCAAAAATCAATACAGATTCTTTACTTTTTTCTTTTAGTTTTTCCTAGACGAACATTTAAATCTCTTTTTTTTTGGATCATAGCTACACATGCTTGTGCCGCCTACGAGCAGTTAGAACTTTCATTTGTAGCCATCTGACAACACAATACCAAGTATCTGATGCACCCAATTTTAATTCCAAAATTTAATAATATCTTTTTTTTTTATCAGGTAAGATTTAAGTCATTGAATGAAGTGGAACGCCGGCAGGGAGCCTTTTCTCCACCTCAATCTCAAAACAAGAGAACGAATCCATCTCTGATCTGACAAAAAAAAGCATTTGGAGTAGTTTCCTTGACACTTAACCGCCAGAGTTTTTTAGCTGAATTGGGTGTTTTTGTGTGTATTTTTGTTGCTCGAAACACTTTCCTCAGTTGTTAGATTATGTGACATCCGTGACTTTGCTCCTTTCATTTATTTAATTAGCGCCGTTGATCAGTTTTGTGGTAACTGAATAAGAGTGTAGAACCACTTAAGCGCTGAAAAAACTTTTTTATTTTAGTCCTTGCTCTGCTTTCTAATAACCTTTTTGTTGAGAGTCTCTTGAGAAATGGCATGTTCTTTATACTGTAAGTGTGTGTATTATTTCACATGGATTTCAAGGAGAATTCTTATTGAAAGTGCTTAAGAGTAGTTTTCTTTTAATGGTCAATTGGATTGGACTGATAAACAATCAGAGGGAGAAATAGGGGGATGCTGCAGCTCTCTAAGACGTTTTGTTCCACCATTTAGGATGGGCTGGTTGCTTTTTTTTTTTTTTTTTTCCGTAAGGATTGTGCTTTTTGGAGTGTCAAAGACAAGGGGAGCGTAGGGCAGGCTGGCTGGCACAGATATATTTTTGCTCTCCCTAATGACACCAATACCATTTCATGGCTTAGTGAGCAGATTGAATCACACTCGCTCTTTGTAAGTCTCACTCTCTGCCCCTGTCTCTCTGTTTCTCTTCCCTGCACACACTTCATCACTCTCTCCTCACACCGACTATCACGTGCACGTTCGTATGCTACCGTACATTGATGTGTTACACTCACCCCGGTGGATGTTGTTTAATTGCATTTGGGTCAGCAGTTTGCCAGTGCTGAAACCGAAGGACATGGAATTTGTCAGTTTACCCATTCAGCAGCCACAGGGGGCGGTGTGTGAGCTAACAGCTCTGCTGGAGTCAGGCCCATAAGGTTAGCTTTACACAAGCCTGTCAGACTGCACTGTCAATCACACTCCTCTCCTCTCCTCTCCTCTCCTCTCCTCTCCTCTCCTCAGAAATGCACTACTCGGCTGTTATTCCACTTAATAAACCCTTACGAGATTTATGCACCCTTTCTCCAAAAGCTACTTCGGACCGTTCTCTGCAAAACCCTGATACAGTGATAAAAGCTGCACACACTGGCCCTGTGTTCTCCTCACACACTCTTGCTTCATCCCCTGTGCATCACGAGTGATAGAATCTTGCCTTTCGTGACAGTGGAAAATCGTATGTGGCAGCCAGGACATACAATCTTTCCCCAGCTGGTATTTATAGTCTTCGGCAACTGGAACATTCTATGGAATAAGGAGTTCATTCATTCATCATGTGCTCAAGCTCCGCTCTGCTCATGGATGACCTGATTTTGTGTCTCATGGTTAGATAGATGGCCTTTGCCTATTAATCCACTTGAGACAATAAAAACAAAAACACGGGCGCCGACGTGACACGCAAATGTAAAAATAGAGAGCAACGCGGCGCGGATCGTCTTTTCGCTGACACCAGAGCCGGATCGTATTTTGATACCGTGATTAAATCTGTGATCAGGTATCATGCATCAGGCTTTTCTGGTGTGGTTATATCAATTACTGAATTCTCTAGTCACGAGCTGCAAGGACAACACAGACACAAGTTGATATTAGGGTAAAATGGCCTTTTTGTTTACTCCTAAAGCAGACATGGAGCAACAGTAGCATCGTTTGTAGTCGTGTCTTCGGCCACCAGGTGCAGCACTGACTCTCCTCTGACTGTTATTTTTGGTCTCCGCTCGCTCATCCGTGAAATATTTGACTCTTCAGCTCCTCTGTGTTCACCAGCTAGTTGCTAGGTTTGCCGTTTAGTAATCGTTAGGAAATGTGCATAGGGTTTAGCAGGACTTCCTCACTAAAACAGGTTTCTGATGTGGCTGAAAGCGTCTCTATGAGAGACCAAAACAGTGCAGAGCTTAGGAGCTTAAAAGCTTCATATAGCTGAGTGGAACTAAAGAGCCAGGTAATAATTATCTGTGGATTTCCCTCTGCGTTTAGCACGTTTCACATGCAAGCAGTTATTTGACCTATTGTTCATATAAAACTAGTGACACTTGAAGTGTTTTGGTTTCCTGAGTGTTTTTAAAAGCTTTATTGCAGCTCAGATTATGAAGCTTTTCTCAAATAATCTCACTGAAAACACGACTTATTCATAATATTCTTTAACTTTTGTCTCGTAGTGCTGAAATGATTCTAAGTTAAATCATTTCATCAGCATATTTTATCCAATTATCAGCGTCGATTTAGTGCTGCAACTGTTTGTTTATTAATCCATCAGTGGAATAAGAGAAATTTCATTATCAGCATTTTAGATTATTAAGAGTCATTCACCCTTTGAGCCCCAAAACCTGCAGGCGGGATCGAAAGTAATGTTGTCTTTACAAAATTGCCCAAAACACACCATTTATTAATTTCAAACTCTCTGAAAGTCATTAAACTAATCATCTGTGACTTGCTGTTTGGTTGGCAAACCCAACCAAAATCGTGATAGTTTATCCAAATTACTTTATTTTACACGGCTCATTTAGAAGTTCACCAAAAAAAGTCAATCATTTGCTTGAACCAGAGTCTGTAAAAAAAA